>NC_064770.1:2594639-2682139 GCF_011397635.1 Epinephelus fuscoguttatus | reverse complement strand
GTCACTGTGACCTTACAAACATGGTTTTTTTGCCATAAATGAGGATTTCATATGCTGATCATGATGAAATGTCACATAAATGTCTAATTAGGTAAAATGATAGTGATGTCCAAAAGGTCAAAGGTCAACTTCACTGTGACATCAAAATGTTATGTAAAAAAAACTTTTGTGGCCATTACTTAACAAGGTGGGGTGCCCACCTTGAAACTGCTGATTGTATAGATCTTCTGTGCTACCAAAGGGAAGATGTGTGTGAAGCATCCACGTTTTCACAGACATGAATGTAAACTAAGAGAATTCTGACTGGTTCACAAAGGTGTGGAACTGTGAGGTGGTATTCTAGTTGGAAAGATTATCCAAACACAGTCCCATGATTCTAAATACTAAATTTTGGTCAGATAGACCTCATCAGTCATTAACTAGACTCACAAGTCAGTCTTTAGACGCTTTACTTAACTAAAGACTGATGACTTTCTCCCTGATTTTGTGTTTAGATGGGCGGATACAATTTCAGAGTTTAAAAAAAACTCCCTACGTTGCAGAATCAATAGTAAATCTGCAGGGCGGTCTTTCGGTGGCTCGCTGAACTCTTGTGCTTGTAAACATAGTCCCACTAGGAACACGTGTAGCGGTACAAAATAGCTCAGGCGTGCTCGCAGAAAACGCTGTCAAAGTTAGTGGATGTTTGTCGCGTTTGCGGTGACACATTCTCGCCAACTAAAAGAAACAAACATAATCCTTTACAAGGCCATGACTCATCCGGCCGGACTATAGAGGGTATCGCCTTGTTGTTTACAAATCTTCCGGGTAGAAAACCAGCAGAGCTTTTAGCTGTATCTATATATATATATATATATATATATATATATATATCACATTTTTTTCACATCACTGTTTAGACAAATCCGATGTTTGTAAAGTCTATAAACACAATGACTGAACATACTATTTCTGTGTCCACGTTTACTTTAGCTGGGCTAACCGTTAGCTGTTAGCCCTGTTAGCCGTTAGCGGTGTCTGTAATAGGTAATAACTCATTAAACGGTCCGTGAAAAAAATATCTTTTCCAGCGGATATCTTAGTTACAACATGATTGAGCTAGCAAAGCAGTTTTGTGTTGCTGTGTGTGGTATTTATTCAGTTACATTATTTATTTATTCAGGGACAGCTAACATCAGGACGTCATCTGTTAAAAGCCTCCCATTGTCAGATACGACATGAAACTACTCCAGTTAGCTCAATCATGTTGTAAGTTAGGCTGACCAAACGTCCTCTTTTGCCCGGACATGTCCACTTTTCACGTCCCGTCCGGGGCATCCGGGGTTTTTTTTTATAAACTGATGATGTCCGGTTTTCCGTGTGTTTGTGTTTGTGTGTGTGTGTGTGTGTGTGTTAGAGTGCGGCACGGGCCGCATATTTCTGTCCTAACCCAAACCGAGCCCGATTATTATTTAATGACCAAAGCACTGAGTTTGTGTCACACAGTTGTTACAGTTACAGGCTATTTAACAGGCCGGGCGTGCACCGTGGGTGCTCAGCTGCGGAGAGGGAGACCTCCAGTGGGAGGCGGGAGGTCCGACGCTTCTAGCGAGAGGACAGGGAGAAATAAAACAAAATAAGATAAAATAGGAAAAACCTGCCTCCCTCTTTTATTTTCAGCGTTTAATCAAGGCGGAGGAGGGCGGCTGGAGGTCCAAGACTTCCAGCGAGGGAAGAGGTAGAAACAAACAGCCAGTGTGTGTCTGTGTGTGTTATGCTCAGGTGTTGTCATGTAAATAACAGTGCCCAAGCAATAAACAGGACAGACAATAGGATTTTATTTATTTTTACTCTACATTTTCACTGAAAGCTGACCGAATCCGACCCGAGCCCGAATACAATTTATAGCTACATTTTTGACCAAACCCGCCCGACCCGTCGGGTACCGTCGGGCTCGGATCGCCACACTCTAGTGTGTGTATGTGTCCCTACTGGGGCCTATCTGAATTTCTGTCTTTGAGAGATATTATTTTGTAATATAACTGAATTTTCTATCCATACATATAAATTTTAAATATATTAAAATTATAAGGCATCTTTGAGTAAACTGCAAGTATCATTTAAGTTGGCTATGTCGTGGCTGGCCGAGTGTCCTCTTTTTTGGAAATCAAAATATGGTCACCCTATTGTAACTAAGACATCCGCTGGAAAAAATATTTTCTTCACGGATGAGCACACGTTTGATAAAACAGAGTTTAATCTCTCGGCATCCATTTTCAAGCTGTGTGTTTGTTTCCTTGCGGACAAGGAAAGGGGGAGCGCACATTTCCGAGAAGGCGTGTCCTTTTCAAAAATGCAAGAGGCGTTGCTTTGTTGCCGGCCGTTTTCGCCGGTGTGTTAAACACACTTTAGAAAGGAGTGTCCCCAGACTATCAGAAGGCGGAGATCTCTGATTGTCTGGTGGCTAGACTAGTCATTAACTACTTTTCCACTCTTTACTTTAGGAGCAGAAGCAGTCTGGAATCACGCTTAAGTGTTTTATGTGACATATTAGAAGCACTTTTTTCATTTTCCAACTAAATATCAATAATTGAGCATTTAATATTTGGAAATCCTTTCCTGTGTTTCCACTTCTACCTAGTCTGTTATGAGGTTATAGGCTATCAACTTACATTTCACATTTCTGATGAATGTAACTTTTTGCTTCCCCTAAAACAGAACATTTGTGCAGGTAATAAGTATCACTGTTTGATTTCATATCATAAGAATTACTTCATTCATGGTTTTTTATATATGCAGTACAGGCCAAAGGTTTGGACACACCTTCTCATTCAATGCGTTTTCTTTATTTTCATGACTATTTACATTGTAGATTCTCACTGAAGGCATCAAAACTATGAATGAACACATGTGGAGTTATGTGTAAAAAAGGTGAAATAACTGAAAACATGTTTTATATTCTAGTTTCTTCAAAATAGCCACCCTTTGCTCTGATTACTGCTTTGCACACTCTTGGCATTCTCTCCATGAGCTTCAAGAGGTAGTCACCTGAAATGGTTTCCACTTCACAGGTGTGCCTTATCAGGGTTAATTAGTGGAATTTCTTGCTTTATCAATGGGGTTGGGACCATTGGTTGTGTTGTGCAGAAGTCAGGTTAATACACAGCTGACAGCCCTATTGGACAACTGTTAAAATTCATATTATATATATATATATATATATATATATATATATATATATATGATAGTTAAGGTATGTGACAATAATAATCATATGTGTGTAATAATAGTTGTATGCATCAGCCAGGACCATGTCAGCAGTGCAACCACGACCCGTGATCCAGGTTAGCCGCAATTCGAGGGAACCTACAAGACAGTAGAACACAGAGGCCCAGGAGAGAAAAGAAGCCAAGTTAGTGTTATGCAGAGTAGGACATGAAGGTTAGCAAATGAAGAGAGATAGCAAAGAAGAGAAGGGGCTCAGTGTATCACAGGGGGTCCCCCAGCAGACTAGGCCTACATTACCCTAAGTAGTGGGTGGTCTGAGGCAAGCCTGAGCCAGCCCTAACTATAAGCTTTCTCAAAGAGGAAGGTCTTAAGTCTACTCTTCAATGTGGAGATGGTGTCTGCCTCCTGGACCTAAACAGGAGGATGGTTCCACAGAAGAGGAATCTGACAGCTAAAGGCTCTGGCTTCTTTTTTTTTTTCTTTTTTTTACTTTTGGAGACCTTAGGAACCACAAGTAACTGCATTGTCAGAGCGCAGTGTTCTGGTAAGATAATAGTGTATTACACTGATCAAAAAAAAAAAAAAATTAAGAGAACACTTTATCGTCACAGTATTACACCAAGTCAGTTAAACTTCAAGGATATCAATCTGTCCATTTAGGAAATGCAAGTGATTGTGAATCAGTTTCACCTGCTTTGGTGCAAATTAAAGTGACAACAGGTGCAATGGAGAGGCAAACGCAAGACCACCCCCAAAAAGGGAATGGTTTTGCATGTGGTGGCCATAGACAATTGCTGTCTTCTTATCCTTCCTGACTGATTCTACTCTAGTTTTAAAGTGAAAGATGGCTGAATTCCATTTTGCTGCTTCAAGTTCAGGGTCCTAGTATTGCATGCTTACTCATTTTCACACTGTCATGGCTCAGGGATATTTGCATTGAACAAAGACATTGTTAAAGGGATATTTTGGACTTTTTGAGGTGGGTTTGTATGAAGTACATGTGCATATTCAGTGTACTACCTACAGAAGATGGAGGTCGGCACGCCCCCAGTTTGGAGAGGCAGCCAGGCACACTGCTACAAAAGCTAGCCAATGTCCTGCTGTGGACTAGCATGGAAATCCAGACCCAAATCTTGAAAGATTTAGGGTCTGGCTATGAGTAACGCAAATGGCCCAACTCGAGGGGAGGCACCAAGCATGTATTTGAAAATATTACTGCACGCAATTGGATAACATTACGTCCAATCAGAACAAAACACGGGGTGATGTATCCAGAGTGCTACCAGCAGAGCTAACTGGTAGATTAGACGCTTGCCGTATCCGGTTGGCAAAACAGCAAAAATGTCCTTCTTGCAAAGGAAAGATTCAAGCACCGTCTTCTGTTCCTCTTTTAGAGAAAAAGCTAAGTCTAACCTCTTTTAAAGAAAAAGCTAAGTCTAACTTGTTCATTGTAGTGGCCAACGCCGTTTCAAACAACTGGTGTTCATCCGTAGCCATCTTGCAATGTTTACTGACTGATTCCCGACTTCGTCGTTGCAGCGCTGTCGTCATCTGTTTAGCTCGCCTCTGGCCCGCCTATATCAGATACACCGATGTGATTGGTGCAGCTCGGCTCCAAGGGCATGGGTAATGAGCATCATTACTGATTGCCAGAGTGACTCACTGAGCAAATTCAAATTGTGCTCTAGCAAGAAATCTGGATTTCCAGGGTAGCTGTGGACAGGGGCAGCAGCAAATTGTTATTTAGCCAAAAAAAAAGCCTACCTAAAAATATCAATATCGGTTTAAGGGTACACTATATTTAGAATATCATCAGACAGCCCCTTTGGACAGGTAACTGAAGCCCCTTTATCCATCTGTGCTGTCTTCAAAGCAAGGCTGTAGCCATGGAGTCAACATTGGGGGGGACCAAATCTGCACACCCCCCCACCCCCCCCCAAACACACACACACACCCTTACTTCCTGCCATTGAAATTCTAAAATAAAATATGTACAAATTCACTAACACATGAGATACGTTTTTTTTTTTTTTAATGTCTAAGTGCCTTAGACTAGGGATTAAGGATTAATAAAGTACAACTTCACCCATAATCATATTGAAGTGTTTTGATCCATAGGAAGGTCTGTGCCACACAATTTCAGTAGAAACAGATCTGATTTATTGCCCTTTTATTAGGGATGTCCCGATCCAGCTTTTTCCACTTCCGATCCGATACCGATATTACAGCCTTGAGTTTTGGCCGATACCGATACCGATCCGATCCAAGCACGTATTATACATATTCACTTATTTTGTTGTCAGTCGTGTTAGAAAAGGTTTGATCAAGCGGTATTACTCTAACAAGAACAACTACTTAATCGGGTTAGTTAGAATGATCCACAACAGTTGATATGAGAAGCTGACCTGTTTATTGTTAACAGGGTTAAATAAACAAACTTTAAACTTGAACATTAACATTAAATAAAAAAATATAGCTGGTTTGCTTTGGCTGCTTTGGTCCCTTAATAAATAGAAAATAAATCAACACAAGAAATCTTTAAAATGTCTATTGAATATAATATTGAAATTAAAATAGCAGCAAGACTCCACACACTTGTGCTTTGGCCCCCTAATAAATAAAAAAAAAATAGATTAACACCACAAGACATTGTTGACATTTAACAAACAGTGCAGCTTTTCCTTTTCAGTTATTTTAGTAGTGTCAGTGCAAGCCTGGTGCTGCTGTTTCCTGGGACCAACAGAGGGGACAAAAAAACCACACACAATATTGTACAACTGTTTAAACAAGCAATAGTCCATCCATGGCTCCAGTTTCACTAATTGTGCCCAAAACAATGCCATCAGTGCTCTTTACTTAAACAGTAAGAGTGTAAACCAAATAAAAATATCACTCTCAAAAAACCAGAGCAGAAAACAAATAGTTAACTAAATTGACCGCTACTCTTCCTACCCTCCATGTGTGTCTGCCGTCTGCATGCTGGCCTGGTGGATTGATAGTAAGAGCTGGAGCAGATCACTGGAATGGACTGCTTGAATTATGGAGCGCTGGGCTGGTCGGAAAACCTGGATCGGACTCCATGAAAAACTGAATTGGAGTTCTTGGATCAGCATTTTTCCATGCAGTCCAATCCGATGCCGAAGCATGTTTTTATATATCGGCAGCCGGATCGGGACATCCCTACCTTTCATTTTACACTCACGACTCACACTAGTTGCTTGCCGCTCAATTGAAGTCATCTCCTCTTCTCTGACCTCTTGTCACTTTACATTTTTTCACTCATTATTCTGAACACACCAAAGTAAACACGGAAGAAATATTATCAGATAACAAATGGTGTCTCTTGCTCAGATAGCCTACAAACCATTTCTGATCTGAATGACAATAATTCTTATATCAAGAAATAACTCATGACTCATTTTTTGTACTAATGCTACAGTACCGTATAACTAACATTACTTCCATAATCCGACTGATAGGGTAACGCTACTCATTTTTCTCACTGTGCTTAACTTAACTTTGTTTCTTTTCTGAGACTTGCCAAAAAAAAAGGCCGAATGTCTCTGCCACCCTTCCTCCTGCTCATGACGACTCACTGTGAAATTACACATGCAGCGCTAACTTTATGAGAGACACTTCCAAGTTCAAGGCTTGTTGTTAGCTAGCTAGTTAGCTAGCTATTATAACGTGGTTACATTTGGTGCAACATTGCAAAACAATAACCATTCATGACATCAAAATTTCATAACACTTAACAAAATCACAATAAACAGTTCAAATATAGCCTACATAATGCTCATATTATCTCGTTTTCCACTTTTATTTAGTAATTAATAGAGAGACAAATTTACATTGCCTGCCTGGAACGTTAACCATACAGCAGTCTGGCAACAACGTTAATGGCAACCAGCCTTGGCATTCTGCTATGGCAACTCCACTTGGACAAACCACACACAGAACTGCAATACTTGAACCGATAGTAATAATAATGGGGATTTGTTATGTTTAGTTATAATTATAATGATTCCATTATTTTGGATGGTGGTATGTGGTTGCCTATCGTAGAATAGCAATGAAGAAGAAAAAAAAAGTTTTCTTTGTTGTTGTTTTTCAGTTCCAGTTATATACTGGGGGGACATTTTGGGCATATCTGAACACTAGGGGGGGGTATCCATGAAACCAGAATTTCTTGCCTTGAAATGGCTCATGACTGAAAAATTTTGTGATTACTTGGTAGGTAATAAGTGTGTAGTCTGGACAGGCAACAACCCCTTAAGCCATCTTGATACTGCTAAGCTGGGGGCAACAGAGCAACGTTGGGCTGAGGCTCTGGCTGATTTTGACTTCACTCTTAAATATCACTCAGGACCTTAATACTAATAATATTAATGCTGATGCTCTGTCCAGACAACCAGCCTCAGCTGAGGCAGCCTCAGTTAGCCAGTTTCTGACTGGAACTCCCATCCCCGCAAGAATGCAGACGGAAATAGGTAAACAACCTAAGCAAGTGTCCTTGCTAGTGTGGCAGATTGAGTTTCTCCCCCTCCCTCCTCCTCTCCTTTCTTCCATTTCACTCAACGGGCAGCAGACTGCATTCAATCAGCCATCAGCACTGATTGCAGGGCGGTGCCACCCACCTTTATATCTAGGTGAGGCAATACTGCTCTGGTTCTTCTTCCTAACCTCCAGAGTCTGGTGTCTGTGCAGTCTGGTGTGGCTGGTCTGCCTTCTGAGGCTTTTTGGTGTGTCAGTCCTGCTGTGAGCATAAGGTAGGCTCTCATAATATTCCTGGTGTCGCACACTTACTGCGTGCGTAATTGGTGTTTTACCTGCCAGTTTCCTCACTCTGCAGTGTGGCTGTCTCTCCCTCCCTTGGCTTCTTGAGTGCAGACCGGAGTTGCGGTTTACTGCTTCGAGCTTGTTACGCTACTCGGTGTTGAGGTAGGCTGGCTCAAATTAGTTTTGAGTTGTGGCCAGTCTCTGCCTGGTCTTCACCTGAATAAATTGTCTCTTTCCGTGGTTTCTGGTCAGCAGTTGGCAGAGTGCGTAGCGGCCATGCATCCTCCCCTCCTCTCTGCTCCGCTGTTGGAAACCGCCCTCTGCCCGATGGTATGTATATTCGAGTTCATATTACTATTGATTTCAGCATAATTTCAAATTGGTAATGTTCGTTTTTTTATGGTATTTACATTGCAGGCCCTTAAAGGCCAGGCTGTGCGCTACGGTGTAGTGCCTCCTGTTTTTCACAAGCCATCAGCCTCCACCACCTGGCGCGGGCTGCTGTTCTGTCTCCAATGACTTTTGGATTTGGGGTTTGTGCAGAGTGTGTCTACTCCGAGTCATTTATTACTGAATTGTTCTGATTGTACCAGACTTTTCAGAACTTCCCGTTTTACAATATTACCTGGTGTCTTTTTATTCTCATCTCATTGACAAGGAGACTATATTTGGTAGCCACCTTCTAGTGGCCCTGTGCTGTTTTGTTTATTTGATTTAATTTACAGTAAGCAGTATTATTTGTTTTCTTTTGATTCTTTATTTCTTTCTCCTGTTTTGTTTTGAGGTTTGTTTTCTGGGGGTTGGTTGACTTAAAAGCTACACACATGCATGTCTTCCAACTCCTGGGTAATTTATATTAGACTCTATGTTTATTGATTCAATTAGACAATTGTTATTAGCCTACTTTCTTTTGTAATATCTGTTACACCACAAAAGCAATGGCCAATGTGTACAATTCAACAGGACCCTACACAAGCTTTTGTGCACTCTTCAACCTGAGCACAAGTCCAACAATTTTTGTCACATCTATGTGAGAGACTAGTCTTCAAACTTGATTGGGCACTACTGTTACAGAGACATGTGACTGTGATGTCACCAAGCCAACTTAAAGAGAACTTTCTGCTCTTCATCTCACTCTTTTCTCCTGGACCTCGACTGAGGTAGGAGGACCTGACACACCCTTCCCCTGTTTTCTCCCCTCTACATGCTCACAGCAGGAGCTGCAGTTTTGCTCTGAATGTGGCCTGCTCCCAGCAGACACAGAACCTGATGACCAGACAAGTTAGTGTGCGAAACATGAGGTTTGCAACTAACTTTCAGTGACAAGGAGAACCAAGTTGAGTTAGCATCAAACTTCTAACTCTGCAAGGTTACCGGGCGAACAGTCTCGGATCTGAACCTTTGGAACAAGGACACAGCAAAGATCGCTTCTGGAACCACAGCTCTTTCCAGCCCACATGTGCCAGCTAACAAAAGCAGCATACCACAAAGCAGCTCTTCCCTCCATTTAAAAATTGGTAATCTAACAAATGGCATAGTATTATTGCAGTTGTACAGGCTAAGCAAGGCTGTTTAATTTTGTCAATCGTGATTTAATGCTGTCATTGAGTTATGTTGTGATTATTTGGTTAACAGGCTTCACTGAAGCTAAATGAAGTTAGCTTGCTAATGCGTCACACAGACAGAGTTTTGCATACAACTAAACATCCTTTGTGCTAACCCAGACCCTTTTGCAATACACATCACATACACATATACTCACTCGCAATTTGGCTTTCAACATAGCTACACTCAAAGAGGAGAAGTTGTCGCTTCATGTCCTTTGTCCTAACTGCCCACACAGTGAGGCAAACCTCCCCCAATCTGAAGCCACCTTTGATTCAGCCATCTTGTAGTTTTCTTTTGTCAGCCATTTTGTTTGTAGGCCAAACGGCCTTTGTTTGACACACACACCTTTTGTCTCTTTCTCTCTCTCTCTCTCTTGCTTATGCGCACACCAATACACATCATACACACCCATGCTTGTGTATAGTTAGTTACGATTTGTGCATTCAAATTATTATCAATAATTATCAATTATTCCCGATATCCATTTTGATACTTTAGTTGGAGGCCTGTTACAACGTCAGGTCCCAACAAGTTGCATGAAACTGGAATTTCTTGCCTTGAAATGGGCTATGACCAAAAAGACCAAAAAGATTTGGGTCTGGACAGATAATAACCCTTTAAGCCACCTAGACACTGCAGCATATCACAGCATGTCCAATAATGAGTACCTGTTCCTGTACATTCTGTGCTGGTTCCAGAAAAGTCGGTCAATAGCTAGGACCTGGTTAGGTCTAGCCGCCATCAGGTGGCCCATAGGAACACATACAGCAGGTTGGGGAGGCTTCGCTAGTCAAGTCAAGTCAAGTCAATTTTATTTATAGAGCCCAAAATCACAAATCACAATTTGCCTCAGAGGGCTTTACAGCACATGACACCCCCCCCCCAAAAAAAAACCCTTTAACAGAGGGAAAAAATTGGTAGAAACCTCAGATGTCGAATAGATGTCATACAGAAGAGATCAACATAAGAAATTTGCAGCAATCCATATGACAAAATAAGACATAAAGAGAGACAGAGACAGAGAGAGATGCAAGACAGACAGTAATGACAGTAGCTTACAACAACAATAATTAAAATAATAATATTCTAATAATAATTACGGATATTGTGGTACAATATGTTGTAAGTACAGTATGTGAATATATGATAGTATATGTATGTGACAGTAATAATCACATGTATAATAACAGTAGAAGTATGACTAATAGTAACATCAGCAGTAGGGGGCATTAGGCAGGACCATGGCAGCAGCACAACCACGTCACATGATCCAGGCACAGCTGCGATACGAGGTAACCTGTCAGATAGTGGAGCGCAAAGGCTCCGGCGAAGAAGCCGAGTTAGTGGCATGCAGTAGAGCCGAGTTAGCGAGATGCAGTAACAGGACATTCTGTTGGCAAAGAAGAGAGAGAAGGAGAGAAGGTGCTTAGTGTATTATAGGAAGTGTATTATAGGAGGTCCCCCAGCAGACTAGGCCTATGTCAGCCTAACTAGGGACTGGTCCAAAACAAGCCTGAGCCAGCCCTAACTATGAGCTTTATCAAAAAGGAAAGTCTTAAAGCAACACAATGGAGGATTTCACTTTTTACCTCATGGGGTCCCCCCTACAGATGCAAAACAGTATTTATCTGTTACAACTGTCGCAAAAATCTTTATGTGCATGCATTTATTGACAAGCCAACGATACCGGTGAACTTCTTGAAGCTGGCTGTGTAATGCGCGATCATCATGTCTTCAGAGCAGGTAAAGTAGCCTTATAGCATTTTGTACATACATGATTAGGCCAATTGCTTTATTTATTTATTCATTTTCTAAAGTCAGAAATGAGTTGCTCTCTGCAAGTCAGGGCTGACCTCTATGAAGTCCTAACCATATCAAAATAAGCAGACACACACGCAGCAACGTGTGTGTGCATGCGTGATTAACATAGTAAATTTTGGTATGCGAGCATGCGCACGTGCGTTATTACATGCGGATTGTATTTCACGCATAACAAGAAATGCGTACTGTACTTAGAGCATGTGCACGTCCATCTGTAACTGTTGGGGAAATGTTGTTAAGTGTCCACACACGCACGTTCACATTTTTTGATACTACGCAACTGGAAGTTTATCTACATTGCGGGCACCAGTCCGTGTACATGAACGCCTCATGTAGTTTCCTTTTCCATTTCATTCTATGTCTGTGTTCCATTTTCATCCAGTAGATGGTGCCATTGAGCCAATAATACACTCTATATAGACATATATAATTATAGTTTTTTTTTTTTAAGTATTATTATTATTAGATGTAACTGGAAAAACACGGACACAAAGTTAGTAGCCATGAGTAGTCTCCATTAGAAGGGATAGAGCATGAGATGGATGTCAGACCACCTACGTGGAAGGAAGTTCAGGAGGTGGTCAGGCGTGCAAAGGCTTCTTCGGCCCCAGGGCCTAATGGAGTCCCCTACCGGGTTTATAAAAGTGCGCCTGATACCCTTAAATTTTTATGGAAACAGCTAAGAATAAATTGGGAGAAGCAAATTATACCAAGAGCATGGCGTAGGGCAGGGGGTGTCCTCATTCCTAAGGAGAAGGAGTCTGTGGACCTTAGCCAGTTCCGGATGATTTCTCTCTTGAATGTAGAGGGAAAGATTTTCTTTAGTGTAGTTGCACAGAGATTAGCTAGCAACTTAGAAAGGAATAGCTTAATAGCTACCATGGTGCAGAAGGCAGGAATACCAGGTTTTCAGGGTGTTTAGAGCATACTAGCATGATCTGGCACCAGATTCAGACAGCAAAGATTAAGAAAAGGGACCTGCATGTAGTATTTTTAGATCTTGCAAATGCGTTTGGTTCAGTACCACATAGCCTCATTTAGAGTGCGTCTGACTACTTCAAAGTGCTACAGTTAGTTGTTAACTTTAGTGAAAGCATATTTTCAGGATATTAGGTTGTGTCTAAGTATAGTAGGTTTCACAACAGGTTGGCAGAGGCTAGAAATAGCCATCATGACAGGGTGTACAATTTCTCCATTAGCATTTACTATGGCAAGGGAAGTAATCATCAGGGCTTGTAGGTGGGTGGTAGGTGGGGAGAGACGGCAGAATGGGTTGCATTTTCCACCAGTTAGGGCTTACATGGATGACATGACACTGGTGACCACAACAATGCCATGTACAGAGAGGCTACTAGAGAAGGTAAATAAGAACCTCGAGTGGGCCAGCATGAACATCAAGCCTAGTAAATCTAGAAGCATCTCGATATGTAGAGGGAAGTTAACTGATAGGAAGTTTGTCATAGATGATGAGGAAATCCCAACAATTAGGGAAAAGCCAGTAAAGAGCTTAGGTAGGTGGTACAGTGTGGAGTTGAATGATGAGGAACAGGTGGTGAAATTTAGGAAAGATGTGGTAGAAGGATTGGATAGAATAGATAAATCAGAACTTCTTGGAAAGTTGAAGTTGTGGTGTTTGCAATTTGGGCTATATCCTAGGTTAATGTGGCCATTGTCAATTTATGAAATTCCAATATCCGTAGTGGAGAGAATTGAAAGGTCGGTTAGCTTCTATATTAGGAAGTGGTTGGGTGCTCCTAGGTGTCTAAGTAGTGTTGCATTGTATGGAAAAGAGATTCTTCAGCTGCCAGTATCTAGTTTAACAGAGGAATTTAAATGTACCAAGGTCAGGACAGAGCTGTTGTTATCTGGGAGTAAGGACATGGTAGTTAGGAGTGTGGTTCCAAACCAACCAAGGGGAGGAAGTGGAACCCAAGATCGGCAGTTCAGGAGGCAGAGGCAGCTCTTAGGCATGCAGAGATTGTAGGTAATGTTCAGTTTGGCCTGGGAGGCCTGGGGCTTGGCTCAGGCAAACCAGTATGGAATAAAGCAGGTCTCAAAGATAAAAGAAAGCTGGTTGTAGAACAGATACGGAGACAGGAAGAGATGCTAAGGGGTGCAAAGGTAGTGGCCCAGGCTAAACAGGGACAGTGGTTGAATTGGGAAAGTGTAGAGAAGAGGAAGCTTAGTTGGAGGGACCTGTGGAGTATGGAGGAGAATCGTATTAGATTCCTGGTAGGGGCTACATACGATGTGTTACCAACCCCCCAGAACCTAAAACTGTGGGTAAATGAGGACCCATCATGCCCATTGTGTTCACGTACCGCAACCTTAAAGCATATTTTGTCAGGCTGTAAAGTTAGCTTGTCACAAGGCCGATATACATGGCGACATAACCAGGTGTTGAAATGTTTAGCTGCAGGCATCGAAGGGAAACAAAGACAGGTGAATTCAGAAGGTGTTAAGGATAGGAGCTTAGTAATTCAGTTTGTCAGTGAGGGAGAGAAACACAGAAGAGATAAGTTAGTGAGGAGGCAAGGGTGTGGCCACCTAGAAGGTGCTTGTGATTGGGAAATGCAAGTAGATTTAGGGGGAAAGCTTGTTGCTCCCCAGGAAATAGTTTGTACCAGGCAGAGGCCTGATTTAGTGTTGTGGTCAGTGAGTCAACGGATAGTTTATTTCATTGAGCTGACAGTTCCTTGGGAAGACTCAGTGGAAGAAGCCTATGAAAGAAAAAAGCTTAGATACGCAGACTTAGGAGCAGAAGCTGAGCAGCGAGGATGGAAGACTAGGATTTGTCCAGTGGAAGTGGGGTGTAGGGGATTCATAGCAAGATCAGCTGTCTCGCGCCCTCGGGGAACTTGGAGTGCGGGGACAGAGTTTGAGGAAGACAGTGAGGGAAATGTCAGATGAGGCAATTAAATGTAGCCAGTTTATCTATAAGAGAAGAAATAATGTCAGGGGCCAGCAGGGGGAACTAATAAACAGGGCACATAACTCCTTGAGATCAGGTGAAGAGATCCACTTCCTCTCAGGAGGAAATCCAGGAAGAGGAAGAGGAAGTATTTAAGTGTGGGAGTGTCCTATTTGAATCCCTTTTGTTTGAGGCCATGCGGCAAGGTGAGTGTGCTTGCTGATCCTGTAAGTTCATTAAGCTCCTTTAACTTTAGCTTATATTGTAGTTATGCTATGTAGCGTGTGAAATAGAGTATGGTGAATGTGCTAGGAAAGGTAGCATCAGCCCTGCTTCTAACTAGAGCTCGCATGTACGGAGCCTGGGTTTGGTTGAAGGTGGCAGTGCTGTTTGGGCTGAGAAAGCCATGCGTAAGTAAGGTAAAGGAGGTTATTGGGTTGGTGCAGGGAGGAGAGCAGTGAGACCTGGCATTAGGGGAGTGTCTCTGGGACGCTAGAGATCACTGTCTAGCCTCCTGGAGGTGTCGTGGGACCAACTAGACGAAACACTGATGAAAGGAGGTTCCCACCCAATGACCCCAAAGACATGCTAGTTATCACTGCTCACTGGTTTGTATAGTTAAGCCTTGCTATATTAGCTTATCATAGGGCTTAGGTTTTTCACTGAGTGTTGATCCTTTCTCTAGAGCACAAACTTCTTGTGTTTATTTGAACAGTGGAGTTTTTTTGTATTGTGGAAGAAAGTGAATCAATCAATTTTATTTATAAAGCCCAATATCACAAATCACAATTTGCCTCACAGGGCTTTACAGCATACGACATCCCTCTGTCCTTATGACCCTCGCAGCGGATAAGGAAAAACTCCCCAAAAAAACCCTTTAATGGGGAAAAAAACGGTAGAAACCTCAGGAAGAGCAACTGAGGAGGGATCCCTCTTCCAGGACGGACAGACGTGCAATAGATGTCGTACAGAACAGATCAGCATAATAATAACAGTAATCCACATGACACAATGAGACACAGAGAGAGAGAGAGAGAGATGCAGGTAATGACAGTAGCTTACAACAACATTGTTGAAAGTAATAATATTATAGTTATAGTTCTGGTTACTGTGGTACAATATGTTGAGAGTATGTATTAATATCTGATAGTATACATGTGTGACAATAATCATATGTGTATAATAACAGTAGAAGTATGACTAATGACTAATGATGGCAGCAGCAGCAGGAGGCATCTGGCAGGACCACGGCAGCTGCACAACCACACACGTCACGCTGTCCAGGCACCGCTGCGATATGAGTTAATCTGAGAGACAGTGGAGCAGAAGAAGCCGAGTTAGTGACATCCAGAATGAAATATTTATTGTACCATTACCACAGAGAGCAGAGTTAGCTCACTGGGATGAGTGCTAGGATTACAGTCAAAACATTATGGGATTGAATCCCACTGTTACCATGGGTTTTTTTTGTGTGTGTATTAAAAACAATGTATTCGATCAAACTGCAAAATAAGAACAGAAAGTATGAAGCCTAATTTTGTATTTTCTTCAATATCAGCCAATTTTGGAAGAAAATATTTTACTGAAATAAATTATAAAATATTTTTATAAAGCTCACTAGGCAAGGCAAGTTTATTTGTATAGCACATTTCAACAACAAGGCAATTCAAAGTGCTTTACATAAAATATACAGCAAGTAAAAGCAATAGGCAACATAAAAAGACATTAATCACATTAATGTAACTACAATGAAGTTAGAATTAAAACCTAGATGGGAGACAGAAATAAAACCTAAACAGAAGACAGATAAAACAAAATAAAAGTTCCAGTGCAGTGTGAGAAGAAGGCTCAGGTTTGATTTAATCAAAGGCAGTAGCAAACAGAAAAGTCTTCAGCCCTGATGTAAAAGAACTGAGAGTTGCAGCAGACCTGCAGTTTTCAGGGAGTTTGTTCCAGATATGTGTAGCATAAAAAAATGAAAAAGAAAACTACGTGAGGCGTTCATGCACCCGGACTGGTGTGTGCGATGCAGATAAACTTCCGGTTGCGTAGAATCAACATGTGCGAATGCGCGTGTGTGGACTCTTGCCAACATTTCTCCAACGGTGACAGACGGATGTGCACACGTTGTAAGTACAGTACGCATCTTCTTGTTGCGCGTGATGTAGTTTGTGCACATCCTGGTACACGTGCGTGTGCGCGCGTGACAAAACTGTTCTATTATCTTCATGTGTGTGTTTGCAAAAAACGCCTAAATGTTGCACGTATTAACTCCACGTCGTGTGATTACGCGGCGTGCAGCAGTCATCACGCGTGACAGTTATAAGTCAATGGGGAAACTACATGGTGTTGTTTTGCTGCGCAGGCGTCAAAGCACACGCGTGACACGTTCAGTCGATTGCTGCGCACGTATAAAGAAACGTATGGTACTCCATTCCTCCTCACAGCAGGCACACATGTACACACACACACACACACACACACACAAACTCAACAGAGTGAAGTCAGACAACAGCAGAGAGGTTGTGGTGCAGATGAAGGGAATATAATTTCAAGATTACTCTAGTTGACGACAACTACGCTTGTTACTGTAAGTAAGTGCGATAAAACTTCTGCCAGCCAAGCCAATACTTTATCAGTACATGTGATCAGCATATAGAAAGCCATATTTCAATCTGCTTTGTCCACAGTCTCTCATTCACCGCTATTATGATTTACGATTGCGGTCGTCACAAGCACATCGCGCTTGCGGTGCTAACAGCAAACTATTAAAGACAAATTAAAATGAAAGCTGTCTGTATGTAGGCTAACACTTTAGGTATCTTAAAATGTACCTGAGGCAGCTGACCTGCAGACAGTGAGTCTCCTAAGTAGAGGGTAACAGCAGTAACAGCACCAGGTCACCATCGGTCAGGCATCCCTCCTCCTCTTCCAGCTCTCACCAGCGTGTGAAAGCCGAGCCAATATTAATCTTTGTTCGAGCTCTTGTTTTATCGCTCTCCTGTTTTCTTTTCTTGTCTCCTAACCCTGGGACGACACCTTCACCTTCTTCCTTTTCTTTGTCGCTTCAGCCTTGCCAACCACGTCTAACTTCATTCACCTCGGTTCGGCTACGCTACTCTAAAAAGAGGAGGGGGATATGACGTATTAGCCTGGCTTGCCAGACCCAATTCGCAAAACGCGAATGGGTCTGGACATGGAGTGTACATTTCCTCTATTCCCGAGGGGCGGTATCAACGGCTGTCACTCAAAGTCCCCTTCATGCAATTGGAAAAACGGAAAACCAATCAGAGTAAACGAAACGTGTGATGTAGGTTAGCACAACGCCACTGTAAACAGACCAGCAAGCTGCAGCGGAGATGAGCTGTGATGATGTCTGGGAAAGAGTGTTGCTGTCTTTGCGGATTTCCTCCTCACTGTGGACTCCGAGTTGCATGGCTGTATTTCCCAGCTTGGTCACTTCCCTGACCTGCTCCTCCATGAGAGCAACTAGCGGACAAACAACAATAGCCGCTGGGTTTTCACTGAGTCCCATCTTTTTCCCGATCAACGGAGCCAGTTGGTAATTAAACTTTTACCAAACCCCGTAGGAAGGACGGCAAACACATCCTTTTTTTCAATAAAAGCTTTCAGTGCAGCTGTTTGTTCTGCTTTTATAGAAAATGAACATTCCAGTTCGTTCAACACATTTACCATCGCAGTTTCAAAATCAGTAGCCATGTTGGTTGTTTACGAAATGCATTCACTCCACTCTTTGTCCCTCCTATTCTGATTGATGTGCCCGCCCCAAAGTAATAAACGATTGTGACTGGCCTGGTAAGCTTTAACTGATGCCAGTATGTGCCTTAATGATTGCATGGCCAGACTGATCTGCGGAGCGAAACAGAATATGAGTTCGCAAGATCAGGATGGTTTCACTAGGCTAATGACGTATGCCGTAAAGCAGCCAAATTTTGTAGTCCTTTTTGTGTCTGGGTTCCTAACCGAAACCTGAAAGTGCATAGTGCCACTGCAAGCAAAACAGACACTCTCAAGCAATGACGGAGGTGTCATCCAACCTACTGTGACTCGATGTACAATCACAAAGATCTTGGATATATATTGTGAGTGCTCAAAAACTCCATTGTGTTGCTTTAAGTCTAGTCTTAAATGTGGAGACGGTGTCTGCCTCCCGGGCCGTAACAGGAAGATGATTCCACAGGAGAGGAGCCTGATAGCTGAAGGCTCTGGCTCCTGATCTACTTTTGGACTTAGACTTTAGGGACCACGAGTAACCCTGCATTCTCAGAGCGCAGTGTTCTGGTGGGATAATATGGCACTATGAGCTCTCTAAGATATGACGGAGGCTGACCATATAGAGCTTTTTGATTTAGAAGAAGGATTTTAAATCCAATTCTGGATTTTACCAGCCAGCGCAGATAAGCTAAAACAGGAGAAATGTGATCTTGTTTCTTAGTTCCCGTCAGTACACATGCCGCCACGATCTGGATTAGCTGGGGAGTTTTCAAAGACTTATCATAGCTACCTGATAATAGGGAGTTGCAGTATCCAACAGTTTCCCTGACTTTCAGGACAAAGTCAGGGAGTTGGAGGAGGACTTCAAAACAAGTGAAAGTGCCATTAATAGAGAAGGGAGGCTCAGAGGATAAGTGGACCAATAGTTTGAGGCCTTGGAGGAAATCATAAATAAATTCATTAATCATTGTTATGCCCCTATCTAGGGGAATAGGAGCACGACATTACAGTGCATAAGGCTGTTCCCTCCCAAGTATCCAAACCAGACAGCTCACTGCAGGAATTACAGTTCAAAGTTAAGGTATTTATTGTTGTGAGAAAATTAACTTAGTTTAACAATAATGTGAAGCAAAAATAACTCAGGGTGGGCCAAGGCCAAAACAACAAACAAAACGACTATCTAAACCTCAAACATACTAACTACACCTATGTGAGAAAAAACAAACAAAAATACATTCACTAAACCTGTCTCCCAAGGACACATCAGAAAACATGACAAAAGTATACAAAATAAAATGGTAGCCCACCCCTACAGCTTCAAAGCTAAGTTAAAAATAATAAATGTAAACTAGTGCAACAAACTATAATATATAATACATCATAGTGAGTGATAATATAATAGTATCACTCACCATGATGGCCCACAGGAGGCACCATCAAACACTACAGAAAAACAAATCCCTAGATTTAACAAATACACAATACAGGAAGTGTGGAGGCTGAGGACAGGAATGCTGCTGCTGTCAGTCGACTGTCAACTGGCAGGTTGTGACCATAGACATATATACATAGACGCTGCATTGACTGCCACTGCCTATCAGAGCCGACGTCCTCGCCGGCCGCCATCTTGGATGGGTCTCACTTCGCCTGTATAAACATATGGTATAAACACAATATACACAATACAAAACACAGTATAGCATATTATGTATAGCACACCTTTGTGCACATATTCACTTTTCCACCAGCTGTGCTGCAAATATCCCCTGCTGCTCATCCTTCTGTATCTTGTTTCAAATTATCTTGACCACAGTCCCATTTTCATAGTTATAACACCAATACCAAAATTAATTTCAGTGTTTATGTAAATACTGAAAATGTTTTTTACTACTTTTGAGGGATCACAGCAGTCAGTGTAATAAGAATAAGAAAAACGTTATTAATCCCCGAAAAGAAAATTTCAAAGAAGTCTGTAAGATCATCTATTTAACAAAGAATTATTAAGTCTGATGGCTGTGGGTATAAAAGAGTGTGTGTGAGAAATAAAGTCAATCAACAATCAAGCTTTTTCTTTATTAAAATATATTAATAAATTTATTAATATGCTATACTATGTTTTGTATTGTGTATATTGTGTTTATACAGTACAGTATAGCTTATATATATGTGTGTGTGTATATCAATCAATTCAATCAATTTTATTTATAAAGCCCAATATCACAAATCACAATTTGCCTCACAGGGCTTTACAGCATACAACATCCCTCTGTCCTTTGGACCCTCACAGCAGATAAGGAAAAACTCCCCCCAAAAAAACCCTTTAACGGGGGGAAAAAAAACGGTAGAAACCTCAGGAAGAGCAACTGAGGAGGGATCCCTCTTCCAGGACGGACAGACGTGCAATAGATGTCGTACAGAACAGATCAGCATAATAAATTAACAGTAATCCGTATGACACAATGAGACAGAAAGAGAGACAGAGAGAGACAGAGAGAGATCAATCAATCAATCAATCAATTTTATTTATAAATCCCAATATCACAAATCACAATTTGCCTCACAGGGCTTTACAGCATACGACATCCCTCTGTCCTTAAGACCCTCACAGCGGATAAGGAAAAACTCCCCCAAAAAACCCTTTAACGGGGGGGAAAAAACGGTAGAAACCTCAGGAAGAGCAACTGAGGAGGGATCCCTCTTCCAGGACGGACAGACGTGCAATAGATGTCGTACAGAACAGATCAGCATAATAAATTAACAGTAATCCGTATGACACAATGAGACAGAAAGAGAGACAGAGAGAGATCAATCAATCAATCAATCAATCAATTTTATTTATAAAGCCCAATATCACAAATCACAATTTGCCTCACAGGGCTTTACAGCATACGACATCCCTCTGTCCTTAGGACCCTCACAGCAGATAAGGAAAAACTCCCCAAAAAACCCTTTAACGGGGAAAAAAAACGGTAGAAACCTCAGGAAGAGCAACTGAGGAGGGATCCCTCTTCCAGGACGGACAGACGTGCAATAGATGTCGTACAGAACAGATCAGCATAATAAATTAACAGTAATCCATATGACACAATGAGACAGAGAGAGAGAGAGAGAGAGAGAGAGAGAGAGAGAGAGAGAGAGAGAGAGAGAGAGATTCAGGTAATGACAGTAGCTTACAACAACATTGTTGAAAGTAATAATATTATAGTTATAGTTCTGGTTACTGCGGTACAATATGTTGAAAGTATGTATTAATACCTGGCAGTATACATGTGTGACAATAATCATATGTGTATAATAACAGAAGAAGTATGACTAATGACTAATGATGGCAGCAGCAGCAGGAGGCATCTGGCGGGACCACGGCAGCAGCACAACCACACACGTCACGCTGTCCAGGCACCGCTGTGATATGAGTTAATCTGAGAGACAGTGGAGCACAAAGGCTCCGGAGAAGAAGCCGAGTTAGTGACATCCAGAATGGCCGGGTTAGCTAGATGCAGTAATAGGATACGAGAGAGAGAGAGAGAGAGAAGGAGAGAAGGTGCCCGGTGTATTATAGAGGGGTCCTCCGGCAGACTAGGCCTAAGTCAGCCTAACTAGGGGCTGGTACAAGGCAAGCCTGAGCCAGCCCTAACTATAAGCTTTATCAAAGAGGAAAGTCTTAAGTCTAGTCTTAAATGTGGAGATGGTGTCTGCCTCCCGGACCGTAACAGGAAGATGATTCCACAGGAGAGGAGCCTGATAGCTGAAGGCTCTGCTAAGCTGCAGAGATGCAGGACAGACGACAATGACAGTGGCTTACAACAACATTAATGAAAGTAATAATATTATAGTTATAGTTCTGGCTACTGTGGTACAATATGTTGAGAGTATATATTAATATCTGGCAGTATACATGTGTGATAATAATCATATGTGTATAATAACAGTAGATGTATGACTAATGACTAATGATGGCAGCAGCAGCAGGAGGCATCTGGCAGGACCACAGCAGCAGCATAGTATATGTGTGTGTATATCTATATCTATCTATATATATATATATATGTATATATATATCCCACTCTGGGGTTGAGGTGAATAAAAGAACTGTGTTATGACCTAAATAACATGCTGTTGCTATCTGCATAAAGTATTAAAGCATGAAATCCCGCATTTTTAATGTACGAAAGCATCCTGTATCATAACTACATGTGTGCCATTTGTAACAAACCAAACCTCGTGAAAATCAGTTGAAAATTCAGTGAGTTATTCTATTTTACTTGTGCATACAGCTCCTTCCTCAATAGAAGTGAATGCACTGTGGAGGCGAAGCAAGACGCATCCAAGATGGCAGCCGGCGAGGACGTGCTCAGGCAGTCGATGCAACGTCTATGTATATATGTCTATGGTTGTGACGCCAATCAGCGGGAGACATCTGTGGTTAAGATACAAAGATCCTCACGCAGAAAGGAGAACTCACTCTCACAGTCAAACATGGGAAAGACACATCAAAATATGGCCAGAGCCGTAACAATCCGTTGGAACAGGCAGTTGTGGATTGTATGCATAGGTGGCACAAGAAATGGAAAAGGGACCACGATAAAAATTAAAGTTGCCAGCACACCCAAAACAGTGTGTACTGTCCTGCTGAGGTCACTGGATGTTAGTGATATCCCCAGTTGGGCTTCAACTGTCTCTATTCAGCTTATGCTAAAACCCCAGTCTGCATTATGTTTCTAACTTTTTGAGAGGACAGAGATGCAACGGAGGTCCCTGTATGTACGGGGACAGTTCTCTCTCCACTCAGAGAACCTGGGTTACCCTGTTACCTCCCAATATATACTGAGATTTGACACTGACACAGGTGGACTTAATTCAATTAATTATGTGACTTCTCAAGGTAATTGGTAGCACCAGAGTGGTATTCCAGGTAGGAGGTTCAACAGACTCTGAGTCTAACCCTGAACTCTGAGTTGATTTACCCTGAGATGGGAAACTCTGAGTATCCGGTTCCAAAACAGCTGATCTGAGTTAGTTCAGTCAACTCTGAGTATGTTCACTCTGAGTTAAACCGACAATAAAAAGCCATCATCAATGGAGCTCCGACTCCACAATTCACCATGGCAACAGGTAAATAAAAGACAGTGCCTCCATTTTAATCCAGTGGATGTAGAGATATCAGTGCATGTGTAGCAGATGGTAGATGTTTATCTTTGAAAGAAGAGCCTGAGTCAGAGCGAGAAAAGTGTAAATAAGTTAACCATAAAGTCAATAAAAAAGTTTATTCATCATTTATCAGGCTGTAGATACATTACATTATATTAATGATATATAATAATATATTTGTTCAGATTTAATCTGATGGGGAAAACACAGGAGGCAGCAACTGAAAAATAGTAAGATTTAAAACACATAGGCTAGGCTATAGATCAAAGACATAAAGACATGACTGTAAACTCACAGTCTGACCCAGTAATAATATGTTTGGTTAGAGCTGCTCTAACAGACTGACAGTCTGATCCTTGTGCACAGTGTTATAAAAAATAATTAATATAAGAAGGACAGAGCCCAGCAAGCAATAGTCATGATTTAAACGTATTGGCTATATTTAGCTCCAATTTAGTCTAGCTACATGTAACCCAAATCTAGCTGATTTTATTTTGAAATTGATTAAATGTAATTTTCACCATTGCAGATGGCGTGCGGTATGATATTCAATCACGTATGGAGAGTCAACAGTAATTAAAATATGTTTATCTCCATTTTTTGGACATGGTCTCTACATAGCCCTATAATTGATGACGTCTGCACTTTGGCTATGGTTAGACGTCTACCAAATTTTCACTGACAGCCCAAATTCAGCCGTGATTTAGCCTAGATGTCAGGTCTTCATGTAGACGGCTATTAGACATTTTTTAAACCAAAAAATGCTTGCTGGGGTTTGATTCTGAGCTGAGGATGAATTCTCGCTGTGTAATATTTGAATGTAAAGACAAAAACCGATGTCCAAAGAAATGACTGATGTGCATAAATTCAGTAACTTAAGACAGTCCTGAGTAACAAACTAATATCCAGCAGAATTTAGACTGTGACAGACGGTAAATCTCCGCTAATTAATGCGTTCGATACAAGCTTTGACACGGACTGAATGAATGAGGAAATGAAACAGCGTGTAAGAGGGAGGAGACAGAGAAAAACTCAGGGTTTATTGAAGAAAACCTGTCAGCGAGCAGGTTATGTTCACAGAGTCTGTTACCATGGTGACTGACTCCGAGTTTCAGTTACCTCTCTTTCTGGAACAGACAACTCAGAGTTTCCCTCATCTCAGGCTTAACTTACTCTGAGTTTTCACATAACCCGCTTTCTGTAATACCCCTCAGGTCTTTTTTAGGAGTTTCATAGCAAATGGGGTGAACACACACACACACACACACACACACGCCACTTTTTATGTATTTTTGTTTTTGTTTTTGAAAATTTTTAAAACTTTTAAAGTTTAATTTTTTATTTTTTTTTTAAATTTCACTTCAACAACTTTGTGTAGGTCCATTACAAAAAGTCCATATCAGAATCTTTTCAATTACAGGTTGTAACACAACAAAATAGGAAAAAAAGGAGGGGTGAATACTGTTGGGCACCATTTTTCAAATGTATTTGGATCTTTCTACAGCATGGTTTTATGAAAATCCTTTCAGCAGTAAAACACTTCTTTAACTAAAACAAATAAAAAATAAAACAAAGGTGTGAATAAAAACATTAAAGTTAACTGAAAAATAAAAATTAAACTTTATTTAAAGCAGAAAACTAACAAACAATATTGCATACTTAACAACAAACAAAAATGAAATAAAAATAAAAAGGAAATTGGTTTTGTTTTAGTCTTTATCAATTTGCTAAAAAAAAATTTGCATATGACTGGGATGTCAACATGACTGAATCAGTTGCCTCCACAAAATATTTTGTTTGTACTGCAAAACTTAGGCCTAAATCACACAGAAAGTATTTTGCAGGTTGCGCAAGGCAAATTGCACCGCCTTTTTTAAAGAACTGAATGTCACAAGTAAAAAACACTTTTCTGTGCCTTTTTATCATTGCCAGGCAGCCACGCCATCACCTCTTTAACCTAAGCTTCATGTATAATCGATCTATCATTTATTTTGGCTAGCTAAAACTACCTAATTATTTTCACAGTAGGTAGTAGCTAGTTCCTAAAATGGACAGGCAGAGGGTACTTGTTTTTCGCTCTGAGTTGAAGTTTTTTCAACTCAAGGAGTTTAGAGTGGTCTGGCAAAAACACTAGGCGCCTAGAGCACAGAAATGCAAGGCACATAGCAGTGCAAAAACAGTGAGCAAAAAGCTTCTTTATCATTAAAATCAATTACAAAAAGCAGCATCCAGCTGCTTAAACACTTTCTGTGTGATCAGGGCCCCATTCTGCACTTCTTAAAGGAGAACTACACCCATTTTCAAGCTTCATACATGTTTTTCCTATGGTCTAAGACAGTCAAAAAATGTTAGAAAATATGATCAACTACTCAACCTAAGTCAAAAACTGGAGTGATAAAAGTCAAATTTGAGATGTCATCAAAACTATGATATCTCTGGTCCATAGCAGTACATTGCATAGTTTTTCCAAACTTGAGTGGGCTGACTGTCATCTCCTGTAGGTGATGCAGTAACTATAGATGAGCACCTTATACAACCCTAATTTTAAAAAATCCCCTTCATGTTATTATTAACACCTGTGCTTTTCTCGTACTCGTTGTCCTCCGCTTATCCGGGTCCGGGTCGCGGGGGCAGCAGCCTCAGCAAAGAAGCCCAGACAGTGCTCTCCCCAACCACTTCCGTCAGCTCTTCCGCGGGAACCCCGAGGTGTTCCCAATCCAGCCGGGTGATGTAGTCCCTCCAGCGTGTTCTGGGGTGGCGCCGAGGTCTCCTCCCGGTTGGACACGCCCGAAACACCTCCCAAGGGAGGCGTCTGGAAGGCATCCTTACCAGATGCCCGAACCACCTCAACTGGCTCCTCTCGATGTGGAGGAGCAGCGGCTCTACTCCGAGTCCCTCCCGGATGTCTGAGCTCCTCACCCTATCCCTAAGGCTATCCACCCTTTTCCGGCTGAGGACCATGGCCTCAGACTTGGAGGTGCTGATTCTCATCCCAGCCGCTTCACACTCAGCTGCGAACCGTCCCAGCGAGAGCTGGAGGTCACTGTTTGATGGAGCTAGGAGGACCATGTCATCCGCAAAAAGCAGGGACGAGATCCTCCCATCACCGAACCTGACACCCTCCACCACTCGGCTGTGCCTAGAAATTCTGTCCATAAAAGTTATGAACAGAACCGGTGACAAAGGGCAGCCCTGGCGGAGTCCAACCCTCACCGGGAACAGGTCCGACTTACTGCCAGCCACACGAACCAGACTCATGCTCCTTCGGTACAGGGACTGGATGGCCCTTAGCAAGGGGCCACCAACCCCATACTCCCGGAGCACCCCCCACAGGATGCCCCTGGGGACACGGTTGTAAGCCTTCTCCAAATCCACAAATCACATGTGAACTGGCTGGCCGAACTCCCATGCCCCCTCCAGCACCCTAGTGAGGGTAAAGAGCTGGTCCACGGTTCCGCGTCCGGGACGAAAACCACATTGCTCCTCCTCAATCTGGGGTTCAACTATCGACCGGACCCTCTTCTTCAGCACCCTGGAGTAGACCTTACCGGGTAGGCTGAGGAGTGTGATCCCCCTGTAGTTGGAACTCACCCTCTGGTCCCCTTGCTTGAAAATAGGGACCACCACCCCGGTCTGCCACTCCAGAGGCACTGCCCCCGATGTCCACGCAATGTTGCAGAGGTGTGTCAGCCAGGACAGCCCTACAACATCCAGAGCCTTGAGATATCCAGGACGAATCTCATCCACCCCCGGGGCTCCGCCGCCTTGGAGTTGTTTCACTACCTCAGCAACTTCTGCCCCAGAAATTGGACGACCCGCCCCCGAGACCCCCGTCTCTGTTTCCTCACTGGAATACGTGTTGGTTGGATTGAGGAGCTCCTCAAAGTATTCCTTCCGCCGCCCGACAATGTCCCCAGTTGACGTCAGCAGCCCCCCGCCCCCACTGTAAACAGTGTGAGCA
The DNA here is from genome assembly GCF_011397635.1 of Epinephelus fuscoguttatus. Lineage (NCBI taxonomy): Eukaryota > Metazoa > Chordata > Actinopteri > Perciformes > Serranidae > Epinephelus > Epinephelus fuscoguttatus. The sequence continues at coordinate 2,654,969 of NC_064770.1, read as the reverse complement.
AGTTGCCGCCTTCCCCCCCCTCAGGCGCCGGACGGTTTGCCAGAACCTCTTTGGAGCCGATCGATAGTCTTCCTCCATGGCCTCACCGAACTCCTCCCACGCCCAAGTTTTTGCCTCCACGACTGCCGCCACTGTGCTCCGCTTGGCCCGCCGGTACCCGTCAGCTGCTTCCGGAGACCCACAGACCAACCATGCCCTGTAGGCCTCCTTCTTCAGCCTGATGGCTCCCCTCACCTCTGGTGTCCACCAGCGGGCTTGGGGATTACCGCCGCGACTGCCCCCAGCGGCCTTGCGGCCACAGCTCACAACCGGCACCTCGACAATGGCAGAGCGGAACAAGGCCCATTCGGACTCAATGTCCCCCTCTGCTCTCGGGACACGGTCGAAGCTCTCCCGGAGGTGGGAGTTGAAGATCATCTGGACAGGTTCTTCCGCCAGGCGTTCCCAGCAAACCCTCACTGTTCGTTTGGGCCTGCCAGGTCTGCGCGGCGTCTTCCCCCACCATCTGATCCAACTCACCACAAGGTGGTGATCAGTTGACAGCTCTGCTCCTCTCTTCACCCGAGTGTCCAGAACATATGGCCGCAGGTCAAATGATATGACTATAAAGTCGATCACTGACCTGCGACCTAGGCTGTCCTGGTGCCACGTGCACCGATGGACATCCTTATGTTTGAACATGGTGTTAGTTATGGCCAAACTGCGACCCGCACAGAAGTCCAATAACTGAACACCACTCAGGTTCAGATCGGGCAGGTCGTTCCTCCCAATCATGCCCCTCCAGGTCCCGCTGTCATTGCCCACATGAGCGTTGAGGTCCCCGAGCAGAACAATGGAGTCCCTGTCCAGCACCCATCCCAGGGACTCCAAAAAGGGCGGGTACTCTGAACTGTTGTTTGGCGCATATGCACAGACAACAGTCAGGACCCATTCCCCGACCCGAAGGCCCTTTCGTCTACTGGGGTAAACCCCAACGTACAAGCAGAGAGTCTGGGGGCTATCAGAAAGTCCACCCCGGCCCTCCGCCTCTCACCCGGAGCAACTCCAGCGAAGGAGAGAGTCCAACCCCTCTCAAGGACTAGGGTTCCAGAGCTGGAACTATGTGTCGAGGTGAGGCCGACTATATCTAGCCGGTAGCGCTCAACCTCTTCCACAAGGTCCGGCTCCTTCCCCACCAGAGAGGTGACATTCCATGTCTCAAGAGCCAACTTCTATAACCGAGGATCGGACCGCCAAGGCCCCCGCCTTGGTCTGCTACCCAATCCACATTGCACCGAACCCTTCTGGATCCCTCTGTGGGTGGTGGGGTTGCAGGGGGACGAGCCCATGTAGCCGGTTCGGGCTGGGCCTGGCCGGACCCCAAGGGCGAAGGCCCGACCACCAGGCGCTCGCCCACGGGCCCCAACCCCAGGCCTGGCTCCAGGGCGGGGCCCCGGTAACCCTCCAGGCCGGGTACATGTGTCCTTGTTTGTATCCATCATGAAGGGTCTTTTGTCTGTGCTTTTCTGACAAGTCAAAATGTCTGCTGTTCCTAATTATATAGTTGTAAATTATATATTCTAAATTTGAAAATATCCTCTGTTGGGCTTGGGCCTTGGGCTTTAGGAAATCGTGATGATCTTTCATAAACTTAACAATCAAAAATAAATAATCATCAGCTTTATCAAATGAAAAAAATGACAATTATGGTGGCAGCCCTAATTTTACTGTCCTCAAAAATGTTAGTTTCAACATCTTTAGTAAGCTCCAGACAGTTTCGCAAACTAGGTGTGCTTATCACTTTTTGATGAGCACCTTTATTTTGTAAACCAACAATGAATTTCTACTCAACTAAAAAGTACTGATGTGATGCCACAGCTTGGTCTTAAGTCTCTAAGCATTGCTGTCCAGCTAATATCTCATAAGAAAGAATGACTGGTGGCAGCACGGTTTAATGATTGTATTTGGTGTAGAAGTCTTACAGTTTTTTCCCTTATACTAATGAATAATTCTTAATATCTTCCTCTTTTGAACTTGCATTTGAATCTACAAGGGAAATCACTGTGTTAAGAAAGCCATGCTACGCCTTAGATGCGGAAAAGGCATTTGACCATACTGAATGGAAATTCATGCTGTCTTCTCTACACCGCTTTGGATTTGGTGACTCGTTCATAAATTGGATTAAGATCATTATACCCAACCGCAGGCTTCCATTATTACCAATGGGGAGATATTACAGCCATTTTACCTACACAGAGGCGTCCGACAAGGTTGCTCGTGCTCTCTGCATTTATTTAATCTATGCATCGAAGTCTGGGCCAGTGAGATCAGAACAAACCCTGATTATAACCTATTCAAATACATGAAACGAAACATCATCTGTCACTTTTTGCAGATGACATAACTTTGTTCATGTCACGCCCCAAAATGTCTCTCCCTCCTCTTCTGTGTTTAATTGAAACTTTTGGAGGTTTTTCAGGGTACTCTATTAACTGGGATAAGAGTGAATTACTTCCAATATCAGATAATGTAGACTCAGTTTCTAAGTACAATGCCATTCAGAATTGTAAATAACCAAATTAAGAGTCTGGGTATTATTGCTACCCGAAAATATGGTGATCTCCTAAAGTCCAATTGGGAAAAAAAGACCTAACAATTGAAGAGAAATATTGAATATTGGAATACACTGCCAATCTCTTTAGTCAGTCGCATCAATGCCCTAAAAATGGTTTCGCTCCCCAGATTCTTGTACATCTTTCAGTGCTTACCTGTCCATATACCATTATATTACTTTAACTAGCCAGATTATTCTAAGTACGTTACGAATATGGAAGCAAATTGAGTCCTTTCTGAATTTAATCCACAGTATACATAGATAGCCCTATCTGCAAAAACCATGCTTTTCCTCCAGGTCTGGCTGATCCAATTTCTGGAAAGACAAAAATATTGCCACTACTGGAGATTTATGGCTACCAATGGCTAAGGGAACTTGGCAATGTGATTCATATAGTAAGCCTTCGATATAAACTTGCCAACAAGGAAAAAAATCTTCCTGATAATCTGGAAACCATTTCTCGACAAATGGTCTGCAACCAAGCAGAAGTGAATTGACTCATAACCTGTTTGCTTGACGTTAGAGGTGATTAGGGCCTATCCATGGTGCATCACATCCTCATTTTTAGATAAGACTGCGGTTGCCAAAGTGTGTATGTGTTGTTTTTTGTTTGTTTGTTTTTGTTTTGTTTTTTATATTTATGGTTTGTCACTTTATTGTTCTCTATATTTGTCTCCACTGGACATTACTTAATGTTGCCTTTGTGTGGCATTTAGATTGCTGCCTCTGGAATATGCACATTATCTGTCCTCAAAAACTCAATAAAGAGACTTAAAAAAAAAAAGTCATGCTAGACGTATACAATGCACCACATCCTGAAACATCACAGTAAAAATGTACAATTATTGCAGTGAACAAATGCTACTACAGTCACAGTGGAACACCATCAAGATAAATTACATAAACAACAATACACACACCCCATTACAGCACTTCATCATGCAAGCACTGATCACACAATGGCAAGAATCAACATTGCCTCCAACAGCTTGTCTATATGTGGTTTTATAAATGCGTGTGATTCCAAACACTACAGAAACATCATTCATTTCCTTTATCCTGGCCAGTACTTTTCCTCCTTCCTATTGGTCAGTAGTGTTTGGTTGTCATTGTTATGTGAAATGGGGGTGTTGTGGGGGGCGGTGTTGGTACATAAAATGCTGTCTGGAAGAAGTACATCTGAAAGAAAAGAGAAAAAAGATTAACTATTCTGTCAAGGTTAAAGTGTACAACTGATATGAGACCCCATTCATCTGGCTCACTAACCTTACAGCCAATAGCCAGCAGCGTGTGCAAAACCACTATGGTCACAACTGTTGCCACTGCCATCACCTTGGTGTCATCACAGACAACAGGCCAGAAGGTGAGGACCAGTACGGAGCCAGAGATCACCATGGCAACCAGGATCAGTGTCCAGCGCAACCACTCAAATGGAATGATCCACAATACCTGGAGGTGAAAAGGTTACATGTTGGTTACTGACATCTCAGGGTGCTGTCAGACCTAACATGTTTAGTTTATTTCAGTCAAACTCTTTTGCAGATTAAAGGGATAGTGCACCCAAAAATGAAAATTCAGCCATTATCTACTCACCCATATGCCGACGGAGGCCCTGGTGAAATTTTAGAGTCCTCACATCTCTTGCAGAGATCTGCGGGTGGAGCAGCTAGCACACCTAATGGTAGACGACGCCCCAGACTAACGTCCAAGAACACAAAATTGAATCCACAGAGTACCTCCATACTGCTAATCCATAGTGATGCAAGTGTGCTGCAGCCGCGACATAAAAAGTTGTTTCGAAAAACATCATATGAACTCTGTTTTTAGCCTCACTGTAGCCTGTAGCTTTGACTGCTTCTCTGTGCTCCGCGCTCACGTGTGCGCACCTGTGCAAGACCAGCGAAAGCATGAGCTTTGCTCACCCGTGTTTACATCACGTGACACGTGCACCGCAGGGAGAGACAACAGTAACCACAGTAGCTAAAAGATAATTTGCACTACGGTCTTTTAGCAAAGGACAGCCCAACATGTCTGAAGACTTTGAAATTGAGGAGGAACAGCATTTCTTTGTTGAGCCGTGCTTGTTTGAGCCCAAGTATACGCATGGAACTCAGGCTACTGGACGAAGCAGCCGCCGCAGCTCATGAGCCTAACCCTCAGCCAGCCGCAGAATCCCGGAGTCGAGCACTGGAAACCTGGTGGTGTAGTTGTTTCAAATGCAAAGCAATGCCATTGGGTGAGGAAAGTCTTTGCTGCTCAGACTGGGAATTGGCGATTGCCTACACTTGAGAATCTGGACATCAGTAATGACGAGACTGCTGCTCTTCAGAGACCGTGCATCACCAATCACCCTGAGCGTGCACATGTGAACGCGGAGCACAGAGAAACAGTCAGAGCTACAGGCTACAGCGAGGCTAAAAACAGAGTTCATATGACGTTTTTCGAAACAACTTTTTATGTCGCGGCTGCAGCACACTTGGATCACTATGGATGAGCAGTATGGAGGTACTCTGTGGATTCAATTTTGTGTTCTTGGACGTTAGTCTGGGGCGCCGTCTGCCATTAGGTGTGCTAGCCGCTCCACCCGCTGATCTCCGCAAGGGATGTGAAGACTCTAAAACTTCACCAGGGCCTCCGTCGTCATATGGGTGAGTAGATAATGGCTGAATTTTCATTTTTGGGTGCACTATCCCTTTAAACAACTGGACCAAGTCCGCCTTTACAGAAGGGTCTCAGTCAGCTTACAATCCAACTGTGGTGTAGTATTAAAGAAACGGACCAGTCTGATTTTAGTATGAATTCCGAAGTTTAACTACAAATTCACCTGCTGACTGCTAACTGTGAAGACCTTGACATGCACTGTAGGAGCAATGTATAGCGAAATGCATAGCCTATGGATGATCCATTGATAACATGGGGGCATTTCCATGAATGCATTATAACAACTACATACTGGACTCAAACATAGTCACTTAAATGACATCACCAAAACTATCCAATCACTGAGTTGCCTGTCGGTCCACATGACTACATGTTTACAGCTCTATTCATTTAAGTCTGTGTAAACATAAGCCCTAGCACAACTAAATTATTTTCCTTGGTTTGGATCAAATGATCTAAACTATAGGTATGAGAACGTCCTAAAGCCCCTTTCTCACTGGACAAAGACACCCACTACCATCTGTCTTTTGTCTTTAGTGGCAAAGGTAACAATCAGCATTCATTCCTGGGACAAATGACTGTGCAGAGGTATTTATTTACAGGTATTTATCTGCTTCAGCTTCTGATCAGTAGTGATGGAAATATGACACCTGGGTGGACACACTAATTTTTTCCCACTTTGCCGTGTGATTCAATGACATGCCACCACAAATTCCATCCGTCTCCGTCCAAGCACATATGAATATTGCTCCAAAGACAGACTGAATAAATTACAGATACAAACTAGAATTACCACCTTCTGTGAAGCAGTCAATTGCAGTTAGTTTATAACCATGTCTGTCCAGATATTTTGCCATGACAGTAGACAATGCTTCAAATATGGATGTTGTTGCAAGGAAGCTACATATTCTAAAACAAGGGTGCCTCACATACATATTTACCCCGGCAGCACAGAGGATCTATACAATCAGCACAGTTTCGATGTGAACACCCAAGATTAGTGTCACCTGTTAAGTATCTGACCAAATGTCTTCTCCTTTGTTCCTGAGATATGGTGTTAAATAATGGCTAGAACTAAAACACTTTTTTTGCAGTGTAGGTTGGCTGAGCTAACATGCTCACTTACAGCAACACCCTACTTCATTCTTTGTTGTACATTGTGACTACATTTGATTGGCTGATTGCCCAATACTGTGTGTTTTAGAAAATAAAGGGCTTAACATGGCTTTGATATTTGTTAGGAGTTCAAACCTGAAGGGCTGAGACCCTATTATTTTTTATTTTATTTTTTTTTTAAATCTTTTTTTTTTTTTTTAAATCAGAAATGTTTTCGCTAATTCCCATGAGATGATACATTGTAGACACATGAAATTTTCACCAATGATTGGAAGTTGTGTACAAGTGCTGCTTAAGAAATATGACACGGATTGTCCAAATGTGCGTGCTGTGATCCCGGCCCCTCACACCGCAAGTCTGATTGACTTGAAATTTGACACACAAGTGCAGCTCAATGTGGTCTATGAAAGACACACAAGAACCATTAAGGTCACAGTGGTAAAATGTTCTGTCATTTTGAATATTTTGAAAAACACATTTTAGACATCTGTATCTAAACCATAGGTCAAAATTGAACCAAACTTTCTGTGGATCTTCATTGGTCCAGCCTCTCAAGTTATCAAAAGCTTGTTGATTTCTAACTGCGCTTTAAAGATATTGACCAATAAACTTTAGAGGGGGCATGGCTCAGCACATAAATAGACCTAACTTCATAACCGTTGAGCCAATCATCATGAAACTTGTAGGAATTGTCTAAAGAAGTATCAGTAACAGCAAGGAGGGCGCGCAATACTTCTCGTCAGGTTTGCATTTCCCTCTTGCTACTAGCTGCTCATTCCTGCTATCAGCTGTTTCCTGTTTATCTACCGCCAGTGGGTCGCACGTGCGGCGTCATCAACATCTCCTCCCACAAGTCATCAACAGCCCCTCCCATGGTGGAAGGGTGCCTCGTTCTTTTTAAACCAAAAAGGTTCAGCCAATATGTCTACCTACGAGGCGGAAAATTGAGCACCTCAGATCAGCTTGCCAATCTGGCTTGACTGTCATGACATGTCAGCTTCATTAAAAGTATAGCTGCAAATTAAAAGCAACAATAGATGTAAAAACACACAAACACAATGCATCTGAACATTCATACCTCCGACCGCGGCAGCGGCTGAAAATTATACATTTTGATACATACAGGTATACATATTGCAAAACTCTGTAAAAGTACACCAAAGCATACATGTACATATACTTGGTATTCATATTCCAAAACAGATGGATGAACTTATTAAAACTAATTTTGAACACAAGCTTAAAAAAATGGAGAGACAACAGTATTCTTGTTTGGTAAAATCACCCTTGTCAATTCATTGTGTACTTCTCAGTATACTTACCTGTTGATGTCTTTTTCATCTCCTGATGAAGTTTTTTATAAAAGGTATAATCAAGTTGTATTTGATTTTATATGGAAAAAAAAACCCCATAAATATTTGTATAATTGTCTGGATGAAGGAGGTGTTAAGTTAAATAACCTTAAAGTATTAAAGCTGCTGTTAATAGCATCATGGTTAAAGACAATATATTGGAATCCTTGAGTGGAGTTCCTCACAACTAATTTGTGAGATTCATCCAATATTTAAATACAAACTTTTTCCATTTGTTTTGGGAAGAATTTGTTCAAAAGGGCATTATTTTTATAAATGATATAACAGATGTGAATGGTAATATCTATTCATATGAAATATTTTGTGAAACATTTGGAGTATTCCGTTCAGGATGCTAATATTATCAATTAGTAGCTGCAGTGCCTTTGGCTTGGAGAAAAAAGTGAGAAATGCTGGAAGGAAACTTGGTGTGAAAACCTGCCATTATAAACTGTCATTAGCCTGAAAGAAAAAAGGTCAGTGCTTTAATGTACATTTTTTTTAGGGAATATGATTTAAATGACAAGCCAGAAAAGTTTCAGTTGTACTGGAAGGAAATATTTGATATCCAATTGCCATGGAGACAGGTATGTGATGTAATTTATAAAGCTGTTATAGATTCCACGTCACAATATTTTATCATACAAAATACTGCCAACAAGAAAAATGCTCTTTGGTTGGGGTATGGAAGGGAACAGAAACTGTCGTTTCTGTAAATCTGAAATTGAAGATATGTTCCATTTATTTTGGTTCTATGCTCATGCGACAACTTTTTGGACAACTATGAAAAGATGGCTTGCATCAAGTTTGACATTTTTAACCATGTATCCTCAAACAATAATGCTTGGTGAATTAAGAAATTGCTGTCCTAGCAATTTAAATACTATTATATCACTAGGAAAATGATTCATTTTTGAATAGAAAGGAAAAGAGCGATTGACATTGCCCTGTTTTCTTTTCAAAACATTTTTTACGTTAGAAGGCATTATTGCTACAAGGCAGGTATGGAGCTTTTTCCCTATCTTTGTTCAAGAGAGTGGTATATCAGTTTGAGAGCATTAGTTATTGATTTCACGTTCAGATTTTGTAATATTGTCCCTCAAAACCCTGCCTTCGCACTCAGATAGCCTCTGCTTGGGCTTAGATCGACTGTTTCTGCTCAAACTGTGTGCTCGCATTCAGATACCATGTTGCTCGCACTGAGATACCATGTTGCTTGCACAGATTTCCTGCTCGAGCTTCGGCTTTTCTCCTCACGCTCAAACTGCTTCTGTGCGCTTGCCGAATTTCTGCTCTCAGATTTCTGCCCTGTTCTTGGATTTTTTTGTGTAACAACCCTATCAAAATCCCCAAACCAACAGAACGCCAGGTTTACTGTTGACCAATGAAATGATCCCTGCCTCCTTGTGGACGCGCTCACTTTAGTTTAAGAGCATCCCGTCCAGGCAGGTACTCTTTAACCGGGTTCATCCACTCCCACTCTCCAGGGCTTTATTAAATGTTGTTCCCTTGCTTTCTTTACAACTTATGGAATGACACAAATTGTCGCGAATTCGCATCATACCACTTCCATTCAGACTGCAGCCGAGATAGTGTATGTATTCCCCCAATGCCAGTTTGTGCATATTCAATATGTACCTAGGAACCTTTGCAAGCACTGGTTTCTTGTAGGACCAGTCGGAGTGAGAACTACATCCGGTTCATGGAAGCTAACGCTTTGGCTAATAACCGCTGTGTGTGGAGGCTGCAAATTTGGAGAAATTGTCCAATATGAGGTAAGTTGTGCTAAGGTAAAAATACATACCAGCTTATTGTTTGCTTCTACAGCTGACATATTGGAATAGACTTCATGTGGCGAATATATTTTACGTTATTTGAAGATTTCTGTTTGTCGCAAATTCGGCTACATTGGCATAACGGCTACATTCGGCCATAATGGCAGCATATAAATAATGCTGTATTTAGATGGATTTCAGCACTCTCATGCATTTTCTTTGGGAAATGACACTCTAGTTAATTTCTATAAACATTATAAAAATAGCATGCTGGGATATAAATTCAATTTCTGTGCTTTTTCACAACACAGAACAAAATGAATGCATCAATGTTCTATGGGAAGCAACAAGGTGGACTTCAAACCAGGGTTCCACCAGTCGAAAGTGACGACAGCTGTCTCACTGACAGTGATGAAGACTACACTCCTAACCAGGTGATGAAAACGCCAGTAATAGGGGCATCAACACTATCCGCGAAGCTACCGATGCCCCTATTACTGGCATTTTCATCACCTGGTTAGGAGTGTAGTCTGTACGCAGCATGCATAGACCCCATGCACAGAGGCGCTGCCTCGCCGCAGCAGTCATGGGCTCGATCCCGGCCTGCGGTCCGTGTCATTCCCCCATTCTCTATTTCCCCGCTTCATGCTGTCCTAAAGCAACAGGCCAAATAGATAATCTTATAAAAAAAAAAACAGCAGTAATAATGCTATAATTTCGTGTAGAGTTTCAGTTTTTTGTCGTTTACACATGGCCATATGTTTGTGAATGTAACCATGTGTACAAGATGTGTATATAATGTAGATAAAAATGTCTGCACTCTTATATAGTGATTTCTTTTTTCTCCACCAGGTGATGAAAGCAGCAGTAGTGAGAGTACTGACAACAGGAGCAGCAGTGATGAAGACTCTGATGGAAATCACGATGCTCTTCCTAGCACCAGTGTTCTAAGTAAAAAGCTTGAGCTCTGTTTCACATTGGATTATAATAGTTGGTGTTATAGTCAGGACATTGAAAATAATTGCGTGACATCAGTAAAATCTACATACCTGAGATGGGAAACTGTGATTTAATATTCTTTTTTTCTTTTTTTTTTTTATCATTTCGGATGTAAGAAAGAAGAAAATGAACAGAAGACAAAAATAATTGTGGCTGGGTCCGTGTGTAAAGTGCCTGAGGAATCTTTTAATTTATTTATTTTTTTCATACGTGAGGCTGTCTGGTGGCGTAATTGGTGCGCCAGGAGCCAGCTTGCCTTATTGGCGTGCTCATAATGTGTGGAACGCGAGCATAAAAAAAGGTGCGTGGTTGTGACAAGATCAAATTCAGTCTGCAAATCAACAAATATCTGCCATTTTTATCAGATATAGTTTTAGAGGGTGAAAACTGTACTGATAATAATATATATGTACTGAAATTGAATTTCCCCTCAGGGGGATTAATGAAGTATATAAAATTAAAATTAAATTAAATTAACTTAATTAAAAATATACCAATTAGAATAGCAACGCCTATGGCTTTAGAATTAAAATCCCTGAGTTACTAATATTAGTGGCCATCTATTGAATGGCTGTATATATCGAGAGAGTGGTGAAACCTAGAGCCAGAACCCCTCCAGGAAAAGAAAAAAAAAATATATACAGTACAGGCCAAAAGTTTGGACACACCTTCTCATTCAATGCGTTTTCTTTATTTTCATGACTATTTACATTGTAGATTCTCACTGAAGGCATCAAAACTATGAACACATGTGGAGTTATGTACTTAACAAAAAAAGGTGAAATAACTGAAAACATGTTTTATATTCTAGTTTCTTCAAAATAGCCACCCTTTGCTCTGATTACTGCTTTGCACACTCTTGGCATTCTCTCCATGAGCTTCAAGAGGTAGTCACCTGAAATGGTTTTCCAACAGTCTTGAAGGAGTTCCCAGAGGTGTTTAGCACTTGTTGGCCCCTTTGCCTTCACTCTGCGGTCCAGCTCACCCCAAACCATCTCGATTGGGTTCAGGTCCGGTGACTGTGGAGGCCAGGTCATCTGCCGCAGCACTCCATCACTCTCCTTCTTGGTCAAATAGCCCTTACACAGCCTGGAGGTGTGTTTGGGGTCATTGTCCTGTTGAAAAATAAATGATGGTCCAACTAAACGCAAACCAGATGGGATGGCATGTCGCTGCAGGATGCTGTGGTAACCATGCTGGTTCAGTGTGCCTTCAATTTTGAATAAATCCCAAACAGTGTCACCAGCAAAACACCCCCATACCATCACACCTCCTCCTCCATGCTTCACAGTGGGAACCAGGCATGTGGAATCCATCCATTCACCTTTTCTGCATCTCACAAAGACACGGCGGTTGGAACCAAAGATCTCAAATTTGGACTCATCAGACCAAAGCACAGATTTCCACTGGTCTAATGTCCATTCCTTGTGTTTCTTGGCCCAAACAAATCTCTTCTGCTTGTTGCCTCTCCTTAGCAGTGGTTTCCTAGCAGCTATTTGACCATGAAGGCCTGATTCGCGCAGTCTCCTCTTAACAGTTGTTCTAGAGATGGGTCTGCTGCTAGAACTCTGTGTGGCATTCATCTGGTCTCTGATCTGAGCTGCTGTTAACTTGCGATTTCTGAAGCTAGTGACTCGGATGAACTTATCCTCAGAAGCAGAGGTGACTCTTGGTCTTCCTTTCCTGGGTCGGTCCTCATGTGTGCCAGTTTCGTTGTAGCGCTTGATGGTTTTTGCCACTCCACTTGGGGACACATTTAAAGTTTTTGCAATTTTCCGGACTGACTGACCTTCATTTCTTAAAGTAATGATGGCCACTCGTTTTTCTTTAGTTAGCTGATTGGTTCTTGCCATAATATGAATTTTAACAGTTGTCCAATAGGGCTGTCGGCTGTGTATTAACCTGACTTCTGCACAACACAACTGATGGTCCCAACCCCATTGATAAAGCAAGAAATTCCACTAATTAACCCTGATAAAGCACACCTGTGAAGTGGAAACCATTTCAGGTGACTACCTCTTGAAGCTCATGGAGAGAATGCCAAGAGTGTGCAAAGCAGTAATCAGAGCAAAGGGTGGCTATTTTGAAGAAACTAGAATATAAAACATGTTTTCAGTTATTTCACCTTTTTTTGTTAAGTACATAACTCCACATGTGTTCATTCATAGTTTTGATGCCTTCAGTGAGAATCTACAATGTAAATAGTCATGAAAATAAAGAAAACACATTGAATGAGAAGGTGTGTCCAAACTTTTGGCCTGTACTATATGTGAAGGGAAAACAAAACAAAACAAAGAAGCATGTGCATACACAGAAACCCTGAACACTCAGAACAGTCCAAATACAAGGTGCAAGGTGGAGATGGCTGCTGGCTCTCTGCTAGGCGTCATCTCAGCTAATTCGCAAGTCACTGAACCTGACCTCTCAGCCATGTTTGTGCCTTTTGGATATTTTGTTTCGTGAGGGAGCTGGCACCAAGTGGGAGCATGAGTGGGAGCAGCCAACACCACAGGGCTAGCCAAAGTAGCGTAGCTTGTTAGCCTTAGCTAACTTAGCAGCTTCAAGCGAGGTGGGTGTGTTTAAGCAACCAGGCTTCATTTGGCCCGCCTCTTTGCCCATTTTTGATTGGCCGGGAGTTGGGCGGAGTCAGGCACTGCCAAAATGGCTACAGCCAGAGCCACTTACTTTGAGCTTCAAACCCACTCCTCAGAAACCAATGGGTGATGTCACGGTGACTATGTCTATATTTTTACACAGTCTATGTGTTTGATAGGTTCTTGTTCAAGGCCACTTGAAGCTCGGTCTTGAAGATTACTGCCATCTCGGTGCAAAGGGAAGGGAGCAGCCCGGCTTTGAAATCGGAGGGGGCCGTAGTATCTGATGGCGTGACTGTGGCGCCCTCGGCTTCGTCTGGGCGGGCAGTGTCACCACTACCAGGTGGCGGTGTAACGTGCAGAGAAGGCTGTTGTGGCTGTGTGGTTTAAGTACTCCCAGTTTTGGATTTTGAAGGCATTTTGATCCATGGGAGGCAAAAGTAAAAGTACTGAGCAAAACTTACACCAAAAAGTATTAAAAGTGTGTCTATAGAAGGATTTTTATAGACTGCTGCAAGAGCCCAGAGAGTCTTGTCTTACTCCATTAATCGCTAAACCGTAAGTTGAAAAATGCATTTTTGGCATCTCCTAAACCACAGGTCTGATTCTTATCACATTTTCTGTGGATCATTATTTGACCAAGCTTATCAAAAGTTATTAAAGCTTGTTGATATCTCATTGCATTCTGAAGAAATATTCTTGAATGAACTTGGCCTGGCTCAGCACATAAATATACCATACTCCACAACACTTACTGTGCATTCACACCAAAAGCGTCATGAGCGTCATAAGCGGCCGGCAGGCATTCATTTTCAATGTACGCTTGCTATGAAGGGCGTCAGGGGCGTCAGCTGCAGCGAGCGGCGCGATGCCAGCGACCAGAGCGTCAAGTAGAAGTTGAGAGAAGCTGAACTTTATGCAAATGAGCAGCGCCGCTGCCGAAGCAGCAGCCAATTGCAGACCAGGATTCGGGTACGGAGGTCTGGGCTCTCCCGGAGCTGTACGAGCCGGTGAAATTCACAGTGGAGTTGCCGGGTTTGCAGGACTCTGTGGACCCAGACGGCCCGATGGCTCTGGGCCCTGTGTTTCCTCAGCAAATACGCCGACGCAGTACAAAGGAGGCTTCCGAAAGTGCGATTAATGAGCTCCCGCTTATTTATTACGAATTACATTTCTCAGTGGTCCTACGTGCCAACAGGAGAGTAAAATCATAATTATAAAGGACTCATAAAGGCTATATTGACTGTGTTTATTAGCGTTATTTTAATTGTGCAATGAAAGTCATGGATAATACAAAGTGAAGACATAAATGATATATTTGTTCATTCTTGTAAAGTGAACAGCCGTGTCAGCCTTGATGGACACATCTGCAGCAGCTGGCCCCGTCCCTTTGGCCGCTGCTGCCAGGCAGTGCGATGCCAGCGACCTGAGCAACCGCTGGCGCTCATGACGCTTGTGGTGTGAATGCACAGTTAGGCTTATCATCATGAAACTTGTGGGATATCCGCTTAAGTACCTTAAACATAGTCTCCCCCGGAAATCTTGCCTCCGGAAGAAGAGCGGAGGAGCCCTGGTTTCCGTTTGTAGGCTGTTTGTAGTCCGCATGATATTGACCAATCACGTTTGAGCCGGCTGCAGTTGTTGCCAGGTTAAACCGTCCGTGCGGTGAACTAACGAGGCGGAACATAATTGGCGTCACTGCAAACTCTGAATCCATCGCAATGGTTCAGCATATTTACTTATATATAAACCAAAGTTGCCTCCTCCGCCCAAATCAAACCACAATGCCAAAAAATTGGTGGTCTGTCCCCAGAGGCTGTATCACCGTCAAGCGGAAGTCAGAAGCCGAATACAGCCGATGGGTTCTGAGAATGCCTTAAACATACCCTGAAAGTGTCATTCAAATTGACCATTTGGGGGGCGCTATAAATGCACAAATCAGACTATGAATCAGATATATAATGTTGAACCACATGTGTAAAATTATTTGAAATTGGTCATTAGGGGGCACCACCATTGGCTTTTCACAAAAATGTAGCCATAAATCAATGACAGCTTGTAAAAATGTCCCCAAACTAAGTGGATGTTTTTAACTAGGCCATTGAAACATGTTCCCAAAATGTTTCTGCAACTGACCAATAGGAAGCAAAAATCTTTCCAAAGAGTGTGGCCCAGCACAGATTTGGATATAAATGAATGTTGATCATCATAAACCAGTTATTTTTAATGCAGGTGTCAAAAACAGTCAAAAGTCTGGGTCCTACACAGATTCAAGTTTTAAAGGTCCATGCTGACTTGAACCACAACTATATTTGTATTTTTTGTCTTACACTTGCAGCCAGCAAATGCTGCTCATGAGTCCAAGTAATTGTGTTGTAGTGTCATACAATTGCTAATACATATATACAGTGCTGTCACTTTTCTTAATGCTTACAAAGTCATGGTATAGCATATTGTCAATGTTTATAATATAACATTAATATTCTGTTTATTCCATTTCAGTAACTTTAAATTACTAATCTGTTAATATATCTGTGCTGTGTAACCCAGTGCGTGGAGTCATCTTTCAAACACTATTGTCACTTTGGTATGAAGGTTTAAAGCTTTATGAATGCTAAACTTATAACACATGAAGCTCAGCGTAAGTTCAATCAGGAAGACTTTTTTGTGCTCATCCATTCACAATTCTCTCCATCCCACTCCCACTACTCCCTCTAATCAGCTAACTATGGGTGTTCATTCTTATAGTTATCCAATCAAACATTGCCACAATCTCTCTCAGCCAATCAGGATGCCACTACAAAATTTTAAAACTGCTCTGTCTTCTGCTGCTGTCGTTTTAGGCAGAATCTTCACGCCCTCCTCCACCCAATTCACCTCCAGCCATCGTATCCAGAGTCCAGGACAAGCTCAACAAAGGCTCATACTTCTACTCATCCAGATCATCAGCATTTCTCCATCTTCCTCTCATGTCATCTTCACCACCTCTACCACCACCAGGGTCTAGACCCCAGGGGAGGTTCCCTATTCGACTATGGATTCATCACCCACCTTAAATCATACCATCTCTACGGGGTCTAATTGCCAAAGACTGTCCACATTTTTATTCTCATGTGCACGTTAATAAATATTCTTTTACCATAAAAAAAAACAAGTCTCTCCTGATTGAAATTATGTCCAACACTTATAATACTTTATAAACCTTGTTATAAGCTGTCATGCAAAGATTTATACATGTTTTTAAAAGTCTTATAAATGCATTATGTCTTGTGAATGACCTTATAATGCATAATAATAACAACATTCATACAAAGTCTTATCATATTTTCTAGTCTGTTCTGATCTTGATTTTTACCAGGTGGAAAGACAGCAAGGTGCTGGGATAATTTAGACAGATTTTTTCCTTTTCCCCATTTTTCATCTTTAGACTCAAACTAAAGCCAATACACATGGTGCTCTATACTGAAATAGTTTGTCTGTCTTTGTCTTATGGTGACCCTGACATCCATAAATAAAACTCAAAAGGGAGTGATGAACTCACCGAGGTTGGAATATAAATGAAGAGGGAGTAGCCATAGACGCACACAGTCTCCAGAAATGAATAGCCTCCAATCTGTCTCTCAGCCCCTTGACGCCAGGTCAAGAAACCCCATAAACCAATTGGCACGAGCCAGGCATACATGAAGATCACTACTGCAGCTATCGTGACTGTTGGTAAGAAAAAAAAAGGACAAAGAAAGCAGACTCATCAAGACTAAGAACACCTAAGAAACTATTCTGGCATAATGTGGATTACTGACCTCTGTGGAACTGTGGTCTGTAGTGGTAGGAAGGGTTTCCCATCTCACTGAGGAAGGTGGACAAGTTCCCACTGATTGCTACTGAGAACACCAGTGTCACACAGATCCAGAATGGACCTACACACACACACACACACACACACACATACACAGACTTTTCTTACCAACCTACCCTTTAAAACTGTCCCTTTAATGACAGAAGAAACAAAAATGCATGTTATTATGTGTGTACACCCAAGATGTATTCAAACTGCTGAGATGATGCACTGAAAAACAGAGGTTCAAATGATCCTGTATGGTTAGAATTGTGCTTTTTGCAGGGGAATTGTTCTCCTACAACATTGCCACATCATTTATCATACTGTATATGAAATTAGAAAATGTTGCAAGAAATTTTGACGTGAATTTTGTGCCTGCTTCTTAGTGCAGATCCCAATACTAATATTACTGGTACTGACTAAGCCGTATGATCAGGTCCATATACCACACACCGTGTGTGTGTGTGTGTGCGCGTGTGTGTTTCAGTGAGAGAGAAAAAATAAAATGGTTGAGCGATGGCCATCATTACAACAGGAATATGCAGTACATGTTAAATTATATGTTCACATTAACAGTAACACCTGTGCTTCTTTCTCTTCTGTGCTGATCTACCTTCAAACTACTGTTTAACATGTCCTGCAAGGAGAAGACACAACACCTTCCATTAAAGGAGACCTTTAAGCAGCATTTTTCTGCCTCTATAAGGTCTGCTAAGTAAAAAAAAAAAAAAAAAAAGGTTCAGGGAGGTAAAGGTAAAGGGCGTTCTGTCTCCCCCACAAACACACAGCTCCTGACCTGAAACAGATAATTACCCAGCACCTCATCAATGTTGCACAAACTCTAAGGGAGTGGGCTTTGGTGAAGAAAGGTGTCAAAGCACAGCACTATCCCAGAGCCTTCACATGGATGCTCTGGTGGACCCTCATCCTTAAATTGCTCCTCTGGATCCAAAGTTCCTGGGTGAGGGATTTGATAAGATGGCTGGTGGTGGGTGGAGATTTAGGTCAATGTTCATATGAACGTATGTTTGTATGATGGCCAGTCCAGTGTAAGGGGGACAGTTGGTAGACTACAAGTCAAAAGTGGGGAAATGTTATTCCTTTCTCTACATATTGTATTGTTTCAAACTTTGTTTAGTATGATTTGTGTTTAAGGTGGAACCTTGATCTTAAGAGGGTGGGTGTGACACCCCTCCCATTGTCTCGGATGTCCTGGCCAAACTCATCAGGTAGTTAGCTAACATGGGGGGGGGGTCGTTGCCTTAAGGTGAGCTGGGCCTTCCAGGCTATAAAAGCTGCATCATGTTTACACTCGCTCTCCCTCTTCCTACAGCAGACGTCCACCTTGTATCATTGCTTTTTCTGCCTGAGGTTTCTACCGTTTTTTTTTCCCCGTTAAAGGGTTTTTTTTGGGGGAGTTTTTCCTTATCCGCTGTGAGGGTCTTAAGGACAGAGGGATGTCGTATGCTGTAAAGCCCTGTGAGGCAAATTGTGATTTGTGATATTGGGCTTTATAAATAAAATTGATTGATTGAATTGATTGATTGATTTTGCACCATCAACACCTCCACTGTGTACCTGACCTACAAATCCATGCACGGCTTCCATTACGGACTTTGCTGACATGCACACTCCATTTTTTATTTAAGTTAATCTTAGTTTAATTAATTACATTTGTTGTAACAAAATCTTTTGTATGGACTCCCTACTTGTCACATTCACTGAGCCAGTTTGTGACAGCAGATCCTCAACATTGGTGGACATCAGTTGGTCTGTGCCTACAGCCCAAGGCCCAGCAGCTGAGGAATACATTGGGAATCCACCCCAGCATTGCAGCAAACCCTCAACACTGGTAGACATTAGCTGGTCTGTACTGTTGGGATCAACATATTAGGCCTCACCAAGGGGCACCAAATATGTAGGGATTTAAATTCGGGATTCACACGGAGGCACCAAATATGTTGGGAACATAATTTTCGGTCTCACATGGCAGCACCAAATATGTTGTGATCAACATATTAGGGCATCACACAGAGGCACCAATTATGTTGGGGTCATTTGGTTATCAGAAATAATTAATAATATTAATAATAATTCATAATTATGTTAAATAATGTGACTTAATTAACATTAAATCACCTCGTGGGGCACCATTCCCGTAAAGGGAAAATGATAGCCAGTTAAAGATATCAGTCTCATAAAATACGCTAAACTATTAATTTGGAGTTTGATTAATAATTAAATTAATGACAACAACCAAAATTAACTGTAACGCCTGAAGGATTTTGGAGTTCTTGACGCAGCAGAGGTTGACTATTCATTCACTCTTATGCAACATTAAACAGGCAGCAGGTATGATTCCAAAGAATTATATTTATTCACAAACTAGCAAAGCAAACCAAAACACACAAATTGTAACTATATACAAGCTTGGTGTGTGTGTGTGTGTGTGTGTGTGTGTGCGAGAGAGAGAGAAGAAAGACAAAGGCAGGTGTGGTGATCAAAAAGCCATTTGGCCTACAAACCAAAATGGCTGACAACAGAGGACTACAAATGGCCAAATCAAAGCTGACTTCCGGTTGGGGGAGGTGTTTGTCTGACCGTGTGGTCAGGACAAAGACAAAGGAAAAGAAGCGGGAACTTTGAGATGCCTGGTTGGGTGTAGCTCTGTTGAAAGCCTATTTGTTAATGAGTCTATGTCAATGTGATTTGTGCTGCAAACAGTCTGGATTAGTGCAGAGATTGTTTAGTTGTGTGCAAGAATCTGTTTGTGAACAGTGTTAGCAAACTAAACACTTAGCTTTGGCAAAGCCAACTAATCAATGACCTAACTGCAAACAATCACAACAATAACCCAATGACAGCATTAAATCACATACAACAAGTTAAACAGTCTTGCTTAGCCTGTAAATCTGTGATGAAGCTATACCCAATTGTTACATTACTGGTCCTTGAGTGGATGAAAGAAAGAGTCACTTGGTGGTGTGCTGCTTTGTTAGGCGGCAGAAGAAGGCTGGGAAGAGCTGTGGTTCCAGCTGCAGTCTTTGCTGTGTCCTTGTTCCAAAGGTTCTGATCAGAGGAAGCCAGTTGCTCGGGGTCCTTGCAAAGTTAGATGTTGGGCGCTAACTCACTTAGTTCCTTGTTGCTGGAAAGCTAGTTGCAAACCTTGTGCTTGCACCTCTAACTTTCTGGTTCAGGTTAGAGAGTCTGTGATCAATTGCCCCACCTTTGATGGTTCAGGGCAAGGAGCAA
This sequence comes from Epinephelus fuscoguttatus, assembly GCF_011397635.1. Taxonomy (NCBI): domain Eukaryota; kingdom Metazoa; phylum Chordata; class Actinopteri; order Perciformes; family Serranidae; genus Epinephelus; species Epinephelus fuscoguttatus. The sequence continues at coordinate 2,634,789 of NC_064770.1, read as the reverse complement.
GGGTCTGAGCATCTGGGCTGGTCCAGGCCCAGCAGGAAAAAGGTGTGGGCTGCTCTGCAGTTCCTGAGTAAGAGAGCTTGTCTGAAGGGAGCAGACCTTCTACAGATGCGTGTGACATTAGAGTCACATGTCACTGTAAGGCCCTGTTTATACGACAACGATTTCAACTGAAAATGGTAAACTTTAGTTGCGTTTTGGCCGATCGTTTACACGATAGCGGCATTTTGGGTGCCTGAAAATGCAACGTTGTGAAAACGGGTTCCAGAGTGCAACGTTTTGGAAACGGCAGCATCTCTGTTGTCATGTAAACTTGCAATATGCAGTTCCTCTGAACTTTTCGCACATGCGCATTACGGGTCAAGTCACTAGGCATGCCGACCGTCACAACAACAATGCTGAGCTCTGCTTGTGCTCGCTGTTGATTTGAAGTGAAGTGTAGATCTGTTACCGTAGCATCTCCACCTTGTCGTCCATCCAGACAAAGTTATCTGTGCATGCTTTTGTCATTGTGTCTTCTTTGATTTGGTTTGTAATCACCGCGTTGTAGAGGAAGGTGCTTCAACGCAGGCGCATGGCGTCATGCCGTGGTGTTGCTTTGCAAATTTACACTGCCACCCACTGGCCTGGCATGCATACTACAGCATTTCCAGTAGATTTTGCGGCTCCGTGTGAACGGGGATCGTTTCAATAACGCCGTCATATAAACGCGGAAGTTTTTTAAAACGCAAAGGACAGACTTTTCTGTTTTTAGAGAAACCGTCGTCTAAACAGGGCCTAAAAGTCCTGTCCAATCAAGTTGTGAGACTTGTGTCTCACTGAGGTGTGAGGTGAGACCTCCTGGAGATGGGTGTCACATAGCTCTCTTTGTTTAAAGACAAAAAGCAAGCAGAGGAAAAAGCCTTTAAATCTCCAGTTTAGATTTTACCAAATGACAAATAAATTGTGCTGTGAATCCCAACAGTACCTATGGCCCAAAAACCAGCAGCAACCACTGCCACCACTAGCCACACAAGCTGGCCAGTGTGGGCAGCACAGGTCTCAGAGCTGCAGCGATGGTAAGGCTGACTTATAAAGGGACATGGAAAATTCTATTGCTAATGTGCCATCTGCTGTTAACATGGCAATATTTAAACAACTTAAGTGCTACAGACTGTTAATCATGCTAGGGTTTTTTGGGACCCAACAATTAAGCCAAAGGGGATGTCTGGTGCGCACATTAATGTCCATATCTACAACAGAACAACTTAAAAAGTTAATGTTTGACTCAGATCTTGATCACTTAGGAGTATCTGAGACTTGACTGACTCCAACAATTCCCTCAGGCGTTTTTAACATTACAGGATACAAGACCTTCAGAGGAGACTATGCTCATTGCAAAGGCGGGGTTTTTCCTACTCTCTGTCAAAAACAACATACAATGTAAACAGACTGATCTTCCCAAAAACGCCCCAGAATGTGTTGAAGTTACTGTAATTTTCTCTTCTGAAATGTCATTCAACATTATTGTTATGTATAGGCCACCCAGTGAAAAGGACGTGTCTCTTGACAATCTGTCTGAGATTCTGAAGGCTGGTGGCAACAAAGAGATCCTCTTAATGGATGATTTCAATTTAAATAAGTTGAAGAACATCACAAAAAAGTTTCACCTAACCCAAGTAATCACAAACCCAACAAGAATAACAAGTTCTTCTAAAACAATATTGACTTTCATCTTCACAAATAAAAGTGACTGTATATCCAAGGGTGCAATTAAACTAGAAGCATTAGTTCACCTAGCACAGTTAATAAATTGTATCCGTCAGTATCAAATTGTAGACTGATGGCATTCTTGGAGAGCAATCACTTATTATAAGACAAGCAAAATGATTTTCGCAAGGCCAGAGGCTGTATTGATCATAAATATATATATATATATATGTGTATATATATATATATATATATATACAGTACAGGCCAAAAGTTTGGACACACCTTCTCATTCAATGCGTTTTCTTTATTTTCATGACTATTTACATTGTAGATTCTCACTGAAGGCATCAAAACTATGAATGAACACGTGGAGTTATGTACTTAACAAAAAAAGGTGAAATAACTGAAAACATGTTTTATATTCTAGTTTCTTCAAAATAGCCACCCTTTGCTCTGATTACTGCTTTGCACACTCTTGGCATTCTCTCCATGAGCTTCAAGAGGTAGTCACCTGAAATGGTTTTCCAACAGTCTTGAAGGAGTTCCCAGAGGTGTTTAGCACTTGTTGGCCCCTTTGCCTTCACTCTGCGGTCCAGCTCACCCCAAACCATCTCGATTGGGTTCAGGTCCGGTGACTGTGGAGGCCAGGTCATCTGCCGCAGCACTCCATCACTCTCCTTCTTGGTCAAATAGCCCTTACACAGCCTGGAGGTGTGTTTGGGGTCATTGTCCTGTTGAAAAATAAATGATGGTCCAACTAAACGCAAACCGGATGGGATGGCATGTCGCTGCAGGATGCTGTGGTAGCCATGCTGGTTCAGTGTGCCTTCAATTTTGAATAAATCCCCAACAGTGTCACCAGCAAAACACCCCCACACCATCACACCTCCTCCTCCATGCTTCACAGTGGGAACCAGGCATGTGGAATCCATCCGTTCACCTTTTCTGCGTCACACAAAGACACGGCGGTTGGAACCAAAGATCTCAAATTTGGACTCATCAGACCAAAGCACAGATTTCCACTGGTCTAATGTCCATTCCTTGTGTTTCTTGGCCCAAACAAATCTCTTCTGCTTGTTGCCTCTCCTTAGCAGTGCTTTCCTAGCAGCTATTTGACCATGAAGGCCTGATGTAGTCTCCTCTTAACAGTTGTTCTAGAGATGGGTCTGCTGCTAGAACTCTGTGTGGCATTCATCTGGTCTCTGATCTGAGCTGCTGTTAACTTGCGATTTCTGAGGCTGGTGACTCGGATGAACTTATCCTCAGAAGCAGAGGTGACTCTTGGTCTTCCTTTCCTGGGTCGGTCCTCATGTGTGCCAGTTTCGTTGTAGCGCTTGATGGTTTTTGCCACTCCACTTGGGGACACATTTAAAGTTTTTGCAATTTTCCGGACTGACTGACCTTCATTTCTTAAAGTAATGATGGCCACTCGTTTTTCTTTAGTTAGCTGATTGGTTCTTGCCATAATATGAATTTTAACAGTTGTCCAATAGGGCTGTCGGCTGTGTATTAACCTGACTTCTGCACAACACAACTGATGGTCCCAACCCCATTGATAAAGCAAGAAATTCCACTAATTAACCCTGATAAGGCACACCTGTGAAGTGGAAACCATTTCAGGTGACTACCTCTTGAAGCTCATGGAGAGAATGCCAAGAGTGTGCAAAGCAGTAATCAGAGCAAAGGGTGGCTATTTTGAAGAAACTAGAATATAAAACATGTTTTCAGTTATTTCACCTTTTTGTGTTAAGTACATAACTCCACATGTGTTCATTCATAGTTTTGATGCCTTCAGTGAGAATCTACAATGTAAATAGTCATGAAAATAAAGAAAACGCATTGAATGAGAAGGTGTGTCCAAACTTTTGGCCTGTACTGTATATATACACATACATACATACATACATACATACATACGTACATATATATATATATATATATATATATATATACAGTATGTACTGTAATTAGAAATAAAATTACTACTACTACTACTACTACTTTTAATTATAAAATTAAAATAGGTCTACTTTTGCTTGTTTTACTGATTTTCAGCGAGTCACTCTGGCAATCAGTAATGATGCTCATTACCTATGCCCATGAAACCGAGCTGCACCAATTACATCGGTGTATCTGATATAGGTGGGCCAGAGGTGAGCTAAACAGATGATGATAGCGCTACAACGACGAAGTCCGGGATCAGTCATTTAAAACTGCAAGATGCCTACAGATGAACACCAGTTTTTTGAAATGGCTTTGGCTGCTACAATGAACGAGTTAGACTTAGCTTTTTCTCGAAAAGAGGAACAGAAGACGGCGCTCGAGTCTTTCCTTTGCAAGAAGGACATTTTTGCTGTTTTGCCGACCGGATACGGCAAGAGTCTACTCTACCAGTTAGCTCCGCTGGTAGCTAAGCGTATACGTTACCCTGTGTATTGTTCTGACTGGTTGTAGTGTTATCCAGTTGCGTGTAGTGATATTTACAAATGCATGCTTGGTGCCACCCCTCGAGTTGGGCCATTTTCATTACTCATGGCCAGACCCTAAATCTTTCTAGATTTGGGTCTGGGTTTCCAGGCTACCTTAAAACAGAAATTCAAGGAAAATTTTATCATGCCATGCAATCAATCTATAATGCATCTGCTGCCTGTGTCAAGCTAAATGAATATTATACTAAGTGGTTCCCTGCACCTTCAGGGGTGAGGCAAGATGATGCTTTATCCCCAACTCTATTTGCTATTTTTCTCAATGAGTTAGTAACAGAAATAAAACAGGTTGGAATGGGAGTAATGTGGAGAAATAAACTGAGCATCCTGCTTTATGCAGATGATATAATATTGCTGGCAGAAAATAACAAAGATTTGCAAACGATGCTAATATGTGCAGATAAATGGTGCAAGAGGTGGCGTCTTTTTATCAATCCCAAAAAGACAGAGGTTAAAGAGTTTAGAAAACCTGGTAAGAAAAGAAGTGAATTTCAATTTACTTTTGGTCATAAAAATTCACAGATAATACCTTGGCCTATTCCTTGATGAACACGTCATTTTTACATGGGATACCAGTATTAGCAGATTCTGCAAGTGGAGCTCTAGGAGGTATGTTTGGGAAAACTAAGTCTCTAAGGTATAGGGGTTATGTCACATTTACTCAGTTATATCAGTCTTGTGTTTGGACTGCCAAAGGAAGAAGAGAGGAAGAATAAATGTTAGAATTTATTTTTAACACTTTTCCTCAACAATACAACCTGGACATTTTGTTGTGTTCCCTCCATTTTCCTGAGGACTGCTTCACAAACTGGCAACAGTTTACAGCTGGATTTTCACAGCAGTTACTCCTGAGAGACGTGGTAGTTAACTTAATTGTACAGTTCTGGAGATTAAGGATCACAATCTGTAAGAATGCTTTATGAGATGTGAAGTTGTTATTTAAAAACAAACAAGGAAGCTACGACCAAGTGTTGAAGTGTGGAGTAGATGGCTGTAGGAGCAAATGTTAAGCTGTACTGTAGACCTTGGCTAACCAGAGTTACTGTTTTGAAATGCTTTTGCTACTCAGCTTGTAATAAGTTAAACTCCAGCAGTTAGCCGACAACACGACAGCACTCAGACCTGGGGTCGAAACAAGACCTGCATTTATTTGTCAAAATGTGTGGCCACTCAGACTTTAATTGAGAAACAGCTTTAAAAGAGGACCTGGTATGCTTAATGTGTTTTTCCCTGTTGTTTAGTGTATCATATAGCATTATAACTGTGTGCCTTGGCTAACTTGCTTACCAAAGTTACTGTTTTGAAATGCTTTTGCTATTCAGCTTACAGTAAGTTACACTGCCAGCTGGGTGGTCTCAGTAAAATGAACTGAAAGATTGAGTTGTGGAGAATCTAACAGAGCTAACAATGTGTAGCATGTCCACATTGACAAAAGCTTCAACATTTATATGTATAATGCCTGATCTAAGCAGCTAACTAACGCTAGCTCAAGCAATTAGCCGACAACACAACAGCAGTCAGACCTGGGGTTGAATTAAGACCTGCATTTGTTTGTCAAAATGGGAGCCTCCGTAATGTAGTAGTTAGAGCACTTGTCTTCCATGTGGAAAGTTTAAAGTTCAAATCTTGATGGAGTCAACATCAGCAAAGACATGCGGTCACAAGGATCTTGGTTGTGCTGCTGCCGTGGTCCTGCCAGATGCCTCCTGCTGCTGCTGTTATCATTAGTCATACTTCTACTCATACTACTGTCATACTACTGTTATTATACACATATGATTATTGTCACATATGTATACTATAACATATTAATATATACTTTCAACATATTGTACCACAGTAGCCAGAACTATAATTATATTATTACTTTCATTAATGTTGTTGTAAGCTACTGTCATTCTCTTTCTCTCTCTCTCTCTCTCTCTCTCTCTCTCTGTCTCATTGTGTCATACGGATTACTGTTAATTTATTATGCTGATCTGTTCTGTACGACACCTATTGCACGTCTGTCCGTCCTGGAAGAGGGACCCCTCCTCAGTACCTACCATTTTTTTTCCCCCGTTAAAGGTTTTTTTGGGGGGAGTTCTTCCTTATCTGCTGTGAGGGTCCTAAGGACAGAGGGGTGTCGTATGCTGTAAAGCCCTGTGAGGCAAATTGTGACTTGTGATATTGGGCTTTATAAATAAAACTGATTGATTGATTGATTGATTGACAAGAAGTTATTTTGCCAAATCATACAAGATCATTTTACTTAAGGAGTAACTCCAGAATCTGTGCTAAGTCCTCAAACTGGGGTGCGTCACAAGCCCATTGTAGACGGGAGGTTCCAGACATAAAAATGGATTCTTCTCATTTATTTGTCAAAATGTGTGGCCACACTCAGAGTTTGATTGGGAATCAGCTTTTAATATACGTTTTAAGTTACAGTTTTAAGTACAATGTGTTTTTTGGAGCTCTGTTACATGGAGGCCGTTAACAATATTTCTACCGCTGCTAACAGTGTAGTTGGTCTCGAATTACACAGCTGGGGAGGTATTTATGTAATGAAAGGACGTTATGTGTGTGTCTGTCTCTACATGTGTTTGAATAGGTGTGTGTGGTCTGGCAATTTTACAGGGGGACAACACTGATTACCATTTTAGATGTTGACTGTTTTCATCTGGTGCAATATCAGTTTAAGTTACTTAATTTTCCTTTGTCTTTTAGAGTGCATCACAGCAGGGCCCTGTTGCCCAACACCTCTCCACTACAGCCAGAGTCCATGATGTAGGATGCCAAATGGACCCTCCACAAACTTCATTGGGCACACAGTCTGTGGCATCTCAAAAGATGGTATCGATCACCACAGTACCACCACTGCAATCTGCTTGCAAAATACAAGATGTTAAGCTTTGATAATTTAATTTTCAGACATCTCTTGACCTCATAAGATAATCAACAATGCGTAGAGCAGGACTTCTCTGGCTCCAGTGACCTGAACTCCTCCACCAGACTGCTGAATGGAAGTTGCAGCTTGGTGTTATGCCCATAAAGGGCAATGCTGCTGAGACTCCCCGGCAGGCGCAGCCACCTGCTTATGTTTATCTTCCTTTCAAAGCTCTCCACAGTGGTAACTGGAACTTCACAGATCAGCAGTGGCCAGAGGAGTCGACGCAGAAACCCATGTTGATATATCCAGGCCTAGAACTTACCAGGAAGTCCTGACCTGTCCACAATGGAAAGCCAAGAGCTGAGGTCATCAGTGGTCGCTTGGTGTGCTGCTGTGTCCTTCAGGTTGCTGGTGAAGAGTTTACCCATGGCTGTGACTGGCTTCTCAGTCACAGATGGAATTTTGGTGGAATTTTTCCATTTAAGTAATGGAACTGGTCCTTCCTGAGGACCAGAGACATGGATTTTGCAGGTTTGAAGCTTATTCTTGCCCATGTCAGAGTCTTTTTAAGACCTTGAAGGATCCACCTACACCCAGGCACTGATGTTGTGGTAACTGTCAGGTCATCCATACAAGCTCTGATAAGGGGTTGTCGGGTGCCAGATTCAGACAAGGGGCCTCTACACCCCACCTATGCAGACTTAACAAGCCTTGTCATGGCTAGTGCAAACAGGGACACAGAAATTGTACAGCCAGTGATGATGCCCTCCTCAAAATGATGCCATGCTGATGTTAATGACCCAGAGGATAGCCTCGGACTTAGAGGCAAAAAGTGAAATCGTTTCACCGTTAGGTTAGCTAGCAGAGGCTAACTGACTGTGCTTCCCTCCGGTCATGCTCCCAGCTAGCTCTGGTTTGTTATTCAGGTTAAAGTGTGAAGAAGCAGCAGATCTGTCAGGCAGCTGAGTGAAGTGGAGCATGAGGAGGAAGCACCAGTTAGCCCCGGTTTCACTACAGGCAGATTCACTTGCTACAGGGGCGAGGGAATAAAATCTAAACAGCCAACTAAGTTTGGATTAGTTTAGCAGTTAGCGATGTCTTTCACTCACTCTTGGCCTCTGCTGTGTTTAGCTATTCCCCTGCCTACTTCAATGATGATGGTACCTGTAATAAAGGTAATATATTTCCTGAGATGTAGGCGAGGCTCAGTGACTAAGTTAGAAGAGCTGGTAGAAGCGCTCCATAGCTGTAAGTTAATCCAGTAGCCGGTAGCAGCCGACTAGTGCTAACTACTAACGCTCCCGGGAGCTAATGCTGCGGGAGGGAGGGCCAAGGGCTCCGAGAGGAGGGAGGAGGCGGCGATTCACATGAACGTACATGAACGCGCAGCCGGACTGGCTTGTAAACAAGGGGCTGGAGATCACAGAGAGAGAGGGTGTGTGAGGTCATGCTATACTCCAGATGAAATTACACCCCGCATAGCGATTTTTTAATTCCTTCAATCTAGAAATGATGAATTTTGCTTATTGCCCCTTTAAAGGGATAGTGCACCCAAAAATGAAAATTCAGCCATTATCTACTCACCCATATGCCGACGGAGGCCCTGGTGAAGTTTTAGAGTCCTCACATCCCTTGCGGAGATCAGCGGGTGGAGCAGCTAGCATACCTAATGGTAGACGGCGCCCCAGACTAACGTCCAAGAACACAAAATTGAATCCACAGAGTACCTCCATACTGCTCATCCATAGTGATCCAAGTGTGCTGCAGCTGCATAAAAAGTTGTTTTGAAAAACGTCATATGAACTCTGTTTTTAGCCTCACTGTAGCCTGTAGCTCTGACTGTTTCTCTTTGCTCCGCGTTCACGTGTGCGCTCGCTCAGGGTGATCGGTGATCTCTGAAGAGCAGTAGTCTCGTCAGTACTGATGTCCAGATTCTCAAGTGTAGGCATCGCCAATTCCCAGTCTGAGCAGCAGACTTTCCTCATCCGTTGGCACTGCTTTGTATTTGAAACAACTACACCACCAGGTTTCCAGTGCTCGACTCCAGTATTCTGCGGCTGGCTGAGGGTTAGGCTCATGAACTGCGGCGGCTGCTTCATCCAGTAGCCTGAGTTCCGTCCGTATACTCAGGCTCAAACAAATACGGCTCAACAAAGAAATGCTGTTCCTCCTCAATTTCAAAGTCTTCAGACATGTTGGGCTGTCCTTTGCTAAAAGACTGTAGTGCAAATTATCTTTTAGCTCTGTGGTTACTGTTGTCTCTCCCTGCGGTGCACGTGTCAAGTGATGTAAATACGGGTGAGCAAAGCTCATGCTTTCGCTGGTCTTGCACAGGCGCGCACACGTGAGCGTGGAGCACAGAGAAACAGTCAGAGCTACAGGCTACAGTGAGGCTAAAAGCAGAGTTCATATGACGTTTTTCTAAACAACTTTTTATGTCGCGGCTGCAGCACACTTGGATCACTATGGATTAGCAGTATGGAGGTACTCTGTGGATTCAATTTTGTGTTCTTGGACGTTAGTCTGGGGCACCGTCTACCATTAGGTGTGCGAGCCGCTCCACCCGCTGATCTCCGCAAGGGAGGTGAGGATTCTAAAACTTCACCAGGGCCTCCGTTGGCATATGGGTGAGTAGATAATGGCTGAATTTTCATTTTTGGGTGCACTATCCCTTTAAGTTGTTGTAATAGTCAAGGATAAGATTTCAGATCTTCTCCAGGACATGGTACCTTGTCAGGGCCAATCCGACTAGCCTGTGCTGGATCGAACCATAGGCATTAGCAAGGTCCAGCCACTGCACTGCCAGATCACCCTTGCTCTCCCATGCCTCTCTGATGAGTTGGGTTACCATACCTGTAAATTCCATGCGGCCTTGGGGCACCTCCCTTCTGCAATGAGGTGTCTAAGAAGTTGCTCTTCAGGAGATACTCGATAAGGCGATTGGCAATGATCTTGAAGAAGGCCTTACATTACACACTGAGGAGTGATAATATCCTGAATTGCTCCATGTTGCTTGCATTCTTCACTTTCTGGATCCAAACACCCTCTGCGTACCTCCACTGATGAGCTTTGAGCACTGTTTGAAGACCTTGTACAGTACTCCACTTGGACCTGGGGCCGAAGATGCTCTGGCTGACTTGATTACCTCCTCCACCTCTTTAAGTGTGGGTTCCTTGATGTTGAGCAGGTTGCTGGGTTCAGAAGGCGAAATCAGGACTTTGCAGTGGCCAAGGTCTAGCTCCCTCATGCTGTTGCTGTAGGTGTTACTTAGGAAGCTGTTGACCTCCTCCTCAGTAAAAGTGAGGTGCCCACTGCACTTCTGCCGCAGCAGCTTCTTAGTGAATCTAAATGGATTCTAAATGAAGACACTGTATTTATGAGCCTTCTCCTTGCTGCTCCTCCTGTGCCATTCAGTGCACTGAATGGTAGTTAGCCGCTCCCTAACCACGCCTCTGAGGTCTGCCAGGGCAACCTTATCTTCCACACTCGCCTCTCTGTACTGGCTCCTTAGTTCCTCAGCTCTTGTCTGAGTTGGCCAATCTTTACTACTATCTTTACTACCAAATTAAATTAATGACTTCTTTGTAATATTTTAACCCCTTTTTAACTGTACGTTTTTAACTATATGAATTACTGCATTAATGAACTATAAATATCACATGCATTACTGTATAAGGGTCAGTGACAAATAAGGGTTGGCAAGATGAGCAATTCAGAAATATCTTCAAAAATAGTTTTCAAAGCATGCATCAGATTTGTTAACATGTGCATTCTGTATTTTTCTTGGTTTTATGTCATTTGAAATGACATTTGCACCATTTTTTATGAAAAGTAAGACTGAATGCTCCTGAAAATGTCAAATGGTGTAACCACATAAGAATGATATATATTAAATATTTTATCTACCTACAGTAGATTTAAGTGTACTTATAAAAAAAAGTCTTTGAAAAGCATTAAATTGAAATAAGATATTTTTGGAGTATTTCTATATTTAAATTTTAATGCATTTTGGCAATACTGAGCAGGACATTTCCTAGAAACACCCCTTTTTTCTAAATAACGTGTGACAAATTATGTAAAATTTGTTAAAAAATTACATTTATTCCACATTTTACTCCACATTTATCTTCCTGTATATAATCATATTTTTTATGAAAAGATACCAGTTACACCAAATGACACTGGGTTGTGTCAATTGGTGTAACTGGTATTTTTTTATTTATTGGTATTAAAATATGATACACTGTCTGACCATGTTCCTTCTACAGTCAAACACCACTGTTTGGTGAAGGAATTGACACTGAAAATCAAATATGACAGTCAACAAGGTTAAGTGAACTTGTTTTTTTCATGTTATTTCAGTTCAGAAAAAAGAACATCTGACAACAGTGAGCTAATTTCTTCTACTGTAAATTCTTTGCAGAAAAAAAACATTTTACAATCATGTTTCATTTTAAAATTTAACTCATGTTTTGTATCTTAAGTCCTGATAAGAAAAAGTCACCTGATAACAACTCATAAGGGTGAACTGGTCTACTATTGTGAATATGGTTGATAAAAATTTAATGAGACCAAGTTCAGAAAAAGGAACAGCTGACAACAATTAACTAATTTCTTCTACCGTAAATTCTTTGCTAACAACAATCATTTAATTTTAAAATTTAACTCATGTTTCATGTTTTGTGTTTTAAATTCTGATAAGGGAAAAAGTCACCTGAAAACAACAACAACAACTTGTAAGGACATAATTGGCCCTTGCTGCAGCATTAGCATTCATTTGCATTAGCACTCTATGACGAGCCAGCTATTCCTTGTTTTTTGTTTTTGTTTTTTTTGCACACAAGAAAAAGAGTATAGAATGTCAATAAGAAGAAACAGAATACATACAGTATTGACACGCATGAAAAACGATGACTTAAAAGAGAAAAAAAAAAGTGTGCAGGAGGAGCCAAAAGAAAACCCTTAGGGCTTGTCAGGTGGCCCTCCTAGAAACTGGCATCTAATGGGGAAAACTGATTTTATTTATTTAATTTGATTATTTTAGTTTTCTATAAATGTATCATACATTAGTAATGAAATAGCAGAAATGATAATAATTTTATTTTACAGACATAAATTTTAATGTTTGTGTAACATTTCTACTTTAAATGAATTATTGGATTTTTAGGTAGGCTATTTTAAAGGTACTGTTAGGGTTGGGCGGTATGTTAAAAATTTCCAATCACCACCGTCAGCCCATCAACCGGCGGTTGCTGATATATTCGTTTGGCGGAGAAAAAAAGAAGAGGGGGGATGTTGCATTCATGTGATGTCGGAAAGAATCGAAAAATGACTTTCAGAATGGGATAATTCACATGAACGCCACCTCATGTCAGAAAAACAACTCGGCAACTCGGATCTCCCGACACCACATGAATGCAGCAAAAAAATGCAGCGTGCTTTGCGAGCCCACTCATGTCCAACATGGCACGGAAATATCTGTGCATACTGGCGACAAGCACGCCATCAGAGAGGGTGTTTAGCACGGCTGGTAACATTGTTAACCATATGCACATATGAATTCACGTTACGGCTGGGTTCCACCGGCTGCAAACGTAAGCATCACGTCAAGCGTCTTGTTTACCGTTTGCTTAGCCAGCTAGCTAGCTAGCTGCTACGGGACTCGCACTGCAGACTTGTCGCGCCACTCCCGTTGCCGGTGTACCCCAGCCGTAACTTTAAGCTCCGCAGTCACTGACGTGTTTTGTGAAAGACTCGTTGGAAATCAGTGTGAAGCTGCCAGTTCCAATACGCACACACTTTGAATTGTGCTCTACATAGTTATTATGGACTATATGTACCGAGTTGAATTCTGTGGAGACAGACCATTAATTTAGCAAAATAAAATGACAAAAATCGCCCCAAAAAATCGCCAAAAATGAAACCAAATCACTATCATAAACTGCTGATATTTGACATAATTGCCTATAACAGAAAGGTCTTAATAGGAGTCAAATGGTGTAACCGGTTACACCATTTGACATTTCATTTTAAAGTCAAATTTGGCAGGCATTACCATGGACACCTGAGTAAGCACATGGCCTTGGTCTCAAGATTTCAAACACAATTTTAAAATAAATATTCATTTTAATGATTCTTATGAATTATTAATGTTTTTCTAGGGTCATACCATTTGACATGTAAACTTACCAAACCTGACCAGAGTCTAAAAACATCAATTTATTAGTAATTTTAAGAGATTCTAACCTTGTCATGCAGCAGTTGTGATCATCAGAGGTCCTTCTCTGTAACACCATTTCCTGTTACATGACCTTCTTTACAATATTAACAAAACGGCCTCTAAAATGGTGGTTACACCACTTGACACTTCATGTAGTTTACTTGACTTTCATGATTCCCCAAATTAAATTTCATATTTAGAACAATTGTATTTCATTACCTTTATTGAATATAAAAAAGTAATAATTTAAAGATCATGCCAAACTAGTTGAAATGTTTTTTTTATTGAGAATTTTAGTGTTTTTAAGTGTTTAATTATTTGGTGCAAGTTTTTATGGTTACACCACTTAGACATTTTTGCCATTATCCTCTAATATATTCTCTCAAAATATATTAAAAGCAGAAATTTTATACTGGATCCACACAAAATTAAAGTTTGTAAGTTAATCATACATTTATTTTCAAATTTTAACCCTTTTAAATTTGACTAAACCATATGAACACAAAAAAAGTAGCATCACGTCATTGACCCATCAATGAAATAAAGATACAACATCCTCCCCTCATGAAGACAGTTTAAGCAGTCTCTAAAGGATATAGGAGTTTAACTGGTCTTCTTAATATTGTCCTCTCTCATGTGCGCACAGCGCAGGATCTCACAAGTCCGTCTCTTTCTGAGAACAGTTCATTGATCATCCCAGTTTTCCAGATCTGACGTGGCATTTTGTCATCTCCAATACGCACCAGATCTCCTTCCTTTAGAGGTATAGAGCGTGGAGTGTTTCTGGTGTGGGCGGATCTCAGCTCCAGTAAATACTCCCTTTTCCAGCGAGTCCAGAAGTCGTTGAGAAGGCACTAACGATATTTCCATCTCTGAGTCAGTTTCTCTCGGCTGGAGTTGAGGGTTTGCTTGGCAGCATGAAAGGGCTTAGGTGGCAAGGAGGAGAATCGCCTTCCAATCAGGAAGTGAGCCGGTGACAGAGGTTGAGGTTCTTCTGGTTCATTGTAGATGAAGGTGAGTGGTCTTGAATTAATTGTCGCCTCTACCTCTGCTAATAGGGATGATAGCTCCTCAAAGCTCAGTGAAGCTCTTCCCATCACTTTCCTCAGACATGTCTTTACTGATCGGACCAGTCATACCTGAGTGCATCACTTGGTCATGACTGTGCTTGATCAGCATTTCAGAGAGTCTGTGATTGGAAGGCAAGATCCACGGATGCTGTTCACTGAAGCTAAAGTTTGAATGCTACAGTCTCCCTCCCACACAGACTAACCCATTTTCATCAAGAAACGGCTTCAAGTCTCTGATTTTTGAGTCTTTGTGTATGTCTTGTCCTGCTTTCATTTCACTTATCTCTCACTGGAAACTCTGATTTTGTGCCTCCAATATCCAGTGTCCTTCAGCCAGCTCCTTGGCTGTCAGCTCTCCTTGTATTTTTTCTCTTGAGCGAGAGTTGTGGATGAATCGTTTAATCCAGGCCGTGACTCTGAATACAGTTCTTAGTTTGCTGTAGTTCTCCAGATTTAATAGGGGATCTGGTGATGTATTTTCTGACTTACTCAGATGGACTGTGACATGGTTTGACTTGAGCTCAGCCTTTATTTCCTCTTCACAGAGCTCTTCAGTAGATAGCTCTGGCTGAATTACTGAACTCAGAAATGGGGGTCCTGACCACCAGGGTTCTTCTTTCAGGTTTGAGGCAGTCTGACCCTTTGTGGTGAGATCAGCGGGGTTAAGCTTCCCACTGCAGTGTGACCAGATTTCTGGCGGGGTCAGTGACTGTATCTCTGTATCAAACTCTATTTGCAACAAACTGTTTCCATCTTTGCGCTGAGCTGCGAATCCACTGGATGACTATCATGGAGTCTGACCACATGCGTATTTGGCTCATGTACATGTCCATTGCCTTTAACAGGTTGTTTCCCATCCTTGCTGTAACCAGAGCTCCCATTAACTCAAGGCGTGGAAGGGTGAGTTTCTTAATGGGTGCAACTCTTGACTTGGATATGTTAAGTCTGCTCACAGTGTTTCCCTCAGCTGTTTGTCCTTGGAGATATTCTACTGCGCCGTAGGCCCTCTCACTTGCGTCACTGAACACATGAAGGCCACGTCCATTCTGCAGTTCGTCAGTTCCATACCACCTGGGAATGGCTATCTGATGCAGCTGGAGCAGCTCCATACACCATTGCTGCCACCCTTGAGTGAGGTCATCTGGCAGCTCCTGGTCCCAGCTGATGCCCCTTTGCCACATATCCTGGAAGAGACATTTCACTCTTATTGTAAATGGCGTCAGAACTCCCATGGGGTCAAATATCTTAGCTGACGACTGCAGGACACTCCTCTTTGTGTTCACTCTGTCTTTGAAACTGTCCATGAGATGTTTGAGGTTGAAAACAAAGTCATCAGTCTCTGGTCTCCATACTAGGCCGAGCACCTTTAACACACAGCCATGTGCTTCAGGTTCTAGAGTGAAGTCGAAATCCCCTTGCAGCCACTTAGCTTTCAGCTCCGAGGAGTTTGTGGTCCACTTACAGAGGTTCATGCCAGCGGTGGACAGGATTTCTCTTGCCTGTGTGGTTAGTGCAAAAGCGCCTTCAACATCACTTGAGCTGGTGATAAAGTTATCAACATACAGGGAGTCTTTCAGAGTGTTAACCGCATGTGGGTGACTTGTTTGGTACCCTTTCAAGTGGTTCCGGACTGTAGCTGCAAGCAAGAATGGGCTCGATGACACTCCAAACACCATGCGAGTCATTCTCAGTGTGCGTGATTTGGTGTCCTCAGCATCGAGGGGTCCAGTGAGCCACAGGAACCTCAAAGCATCTCTGTCCTCATCAGCAACAGATATTTGCAGGAAGGCTTGAGTGATGCCCTGTCCTCTCTAATTACAGCATGGTGAGGTAGGTAGTACTTGACATTGTTGTTCTCAGTGCCTGCTGTGTGTCTGGTGTCTGGAACATCTTAACATATTCCTTGCTGAAGACAGTCCTTAATCACATCACTGTATCTTTTGAATAGCGTCACGTCAGTTTTTAGTTTTCTTTTCAGCCCTTCAAATCTTTTCCTGGCAATTCTCAGACTGTCTGGGAGTTCTGGGGCATCCTGTCACCATGGCAATTTCACTTCATATCTCCCTTGAGTGTATCTGACTGACCTGTCAAAGTTTTGCTGAGCTTCCACGTCATCAGCTTGTTCCTCACCTTTGCTGGAAATGCCTAGCGACTCTATTTCCCAGAATGCTCGTAGCTGGTTTGAAACCTGTGTGGCTTCCTCGATGCCAATCTTCATGCAGGACGCGTCACTCATGCTGGACATGGACACTGGTCCCTGCACTGTCCAGCCGAATATGGTTTCTAGGCAACCAGGGACTCTGATAGTCTTTCTACTCTGCCAGACACCAATTTCCAGTAGCAGTCAGCGCCTATCAGAACTGACAGCTCCAGCTCTTCAGCGTTCCTGCCTAGCCCCCCCTCCATCCCATCACCTGACCTCGGTCAGATGGTGGGGAGGGCTCACTGTGGTGGACCCACCTCCATTCTGGTAATTCTATATGGAACATATAATGTGGGCAGGGGGGAGGCTTATGGCTGCTGATCCCCTGCCCGTCAAATTCACCGTCAATTCACCGTTAATCACTGTTTACTATTGCATATAACTGAATTCTCCTCAATTATGCTAATAGGTGGTTGCCTGCTCACCTGCTGGACCTGCGATGCCCCCCTGGTTGAGCCGTATGTGTGCAGGGCTATTTATGCCTAAATGGTCTGGTTTTTGTTGTTCTCATCTAGTATTGTTCTTATTTGCACTATGGTCCCACAACTGATTTAATATAATTTTAATTGGTTTACTGGTGTTTTTATTTGACCCCTGTATTTATCTGTTTTATATGCACTCACTTGCACTTTGTGATAGGCCAGTGCAATACCTGTAGTTCCCTTGTTTGTAACCCTACAAACAAGGGAAACGGTTGCACTACTCTTGCAACAGTAGTCTGCAACTGTAACACAGTCAGCGCACTATGTTGGCAACTTGTCCGTATTGATTGATTGTATGTATGTATGTATGTATGTGAATATTGCAGCTGTTTGCACTATACTGCCCAAGACAAATTTCCCTTGCGGGACAATAAAGTTTATCTTATCTTTACATAGGGTATCTCTCTGGCGAGCGTGTCCTGCAGTATCTTCTGAACACCCCAATGCTTCCCGGACATGACCAATGCTCCGTCATACACCTGACTGAGGATTTTAGATGTACTTAAACCAACTCTTCGCAGCTCTGTGATTATAGTGTTTGCAAGGGTTTTGGCATCTCCCCCATCTGCAGTAGCAATAGTTAGAAAACGCTCCCTAACTTCCAAATCTTCTGCTACAAAGCGGATCACGATAGAAATGTTTTCACAGCCAGTGGGGTCTCGGGTGCCATCAACTTTAATGGTAAACCATGAATCACTGACTTCACGTACAATTTCTTGAGTTAAAATATCACACATTATCTTGAGTAGTTCGTTTTGTATATCATGAGATGTATATCTGGCATTTTGTGGGATTGTTTGCAGTATTTTCTCAAGCTCTGGGTCTTTTCTCACTGTGTACTCAAACAGTGACAAAAAAAGTCCACAGCTTGAATCACCTTGAGAATCAAATGCTTCCACACTCCCTCTGAGAGGCAATTGGTTTATGGCCAGGAATTGTAACATGTCGATAATAGCATCGATGTAATACCGATTTCTAGCTAGTTGGCCTTCATTCACAAGGGTGGAAACCTCCTGTCCTGAATCAGCCCTCTTCTCTCTCTCGCCACTTTGCTGCACTTTCCATGTGTTCTTTACACTCCGCATGCTTGCGCAATTCTCTCTCTGCTGCGTGTTTCCAGTCACAATAGCCAGTTTTCGTGAACACAGAATCTATGGTCCCAAACTTTCGGCATACAAAACAAAATGCCGCGTCAGCTTTAACACTGTACTCTAACCAGTCTCTACGGTTGCACCACAGGGCAACAAATGAATGTTTCTGACCTTTGAAAAGGCGAGAGGGAAACTTATTCAAAATGACCTGAGCGGGCTTGTCCTCACCTAGATCATCCGGAGGGCCACCATGACCTTGTGTTTTAGAAAGTCCGCTGCAGCTTGGGCCTGGTGATGGCAAAGGACACCGGTCATTATCACTGGGTTTGGCGCTATAATCTGCTTGCTTGTGCTCCGGCTCCGCTGGGGGGGCTTGTGCCTCTGTGTAGCTAACGTTGCTAGCTGCTTTCTCCTTCTCCGCGGGGATAAAGTGATCCTGCTCCACTGTCGCTTGTTCCTCAGGTCCTGGTGGTCGGAAGAATTTCCTTATATCCATAGTTACGTTCCGTTTTTAATCACACATCTCCTCTCGCTCATAGACGGTAGAAAAATGTGAACGTAAACATACTTACATCAGCACCAACTGCAGCAGTACGCATGTCGCACGTGTCACGTGACACAAGCCGAGATGTATCAAATTAAATAAAATTAAAATATTTTTGTATTTTAAATTTTACTGATTAACTGAATATGAATTAATACAATTTGACACACAAAACAAGTTATAACTAGTCTAAATTATTTTCAGGAGGAAAAAAACTCCTTACCCCTCTGACAGCCAGTGGGTGGGCAAGGAGGCAGGGCCGGGGGGGCATTGCCCCCCTAATTAACCCCCTAACGCCGGGGCTGGGGGCGTTGATTCTTAACTGCATCGCAATGTGGACGAGTCGGCATCGATTCACAAATGACAAGTTAATTTTGTAAATATTTGTTCATAACATGATGTTGACGAAACAAAAGAGGCCGAACTCAACTGCGAAGTCAGTGTAGCACCAGGACAGTCTACAATGTGGACCTGGGGCCTGTATCACGAGCGAGATCAACCTTTCCTGGGTTACCCAGACCTATCCTGGGTTGACTAACCCTAACAATGGGAATCAGGATAATCGGTATCACGACGCTGGATATCAACTCGGTAACTCAACCCAGGGTTGCTTTATCAAGAGCCGTGAACACGCACGCAGCGGACCAATCACAATCATGAGAGAAGCGCAGCGTCACTGAGCATCACTGAGCATCACTGAGCGCCCTCACAGAGCGCCGTATGTGAGGGGGAAAAAAAGTATTTCTCGTGAGGATCAGAGATGAATTCTACTAAAATATGAGGAGGAGAAAAGCAACATTACAGAAAAGGCCAACACCGTGGCAGCTGCAGGAGGAGGAAACATGCGTGGCAACCATGGCCGTAACTAGCTATGAGGTACCCGAGGTAAATTCCTTGGTTACTATTTCCTGGGATTTTTTAGAAACATATACATTTTACAAAAAACATATGAAAATCAAATTCATAGAAAGATCACAAATTATATTAACCGCTACAGCCGACAATCAGGAGTTGTGTTTCTTAAAAAAAAAAAAAAAAAGGAGTTGTGTTTCTGCCTATGAGGTCTCGTAACCTTTAGCCTTACAAGTCACGCCGCAGCACGTCACATGTACTGGCACTGACTAGACATGTTTTGGGGTGAAGAAGAAGAGATTCTCCGCATGTGCTGAGACCTAAATGAGAGGTAAGGAACGAACTACGAACATAGGCTACTCGCCAGCTCGCGTATCTGTCATGATAATAGTTTTGTTGAAACAAAAAGAAAGGCGCGTCTGTGTCATGGATTCGCCACCGAGACGAGCTTAATAAACGGCCGTTGCTATGGAGTCCCTAGCAACGGTCTGCTCCACGGAGCAGCAGTGGTCTGTCGAGAAATAGACACCGCAGAATATTGGTGATTGACCAATCAGAATCGAGTATTCAAGAGAGCCATGTTCTAAGAAAATGAGTGCTCACTAACACAGATTTAGACAGATTTGTGAACAATATTTGAGAGAAATAGGTCTTTTGTGTATATAGAAAATGTTTTAGATCTTTGAGTTCAGATCATGAAAAATGGGAGCAAAAACAGCTCTCATGCATGTTCACAACAACATCAAGATCAACAAGGAAAGCGTACTCAGGCGGTGGGATGCCTCTGGACACAGGAGAATCCACCTGGCCTTCCGAAAGGTAATACTGTTAGACAGCCTTTGTAAATAAGAATTTGTTCTCAAATGCTTACCTGGTTAAAATTGAGATGAAAAAAAAAAAACAGTATTATTTGTCACATTTGCATTAACTGATCATAAGTCTGTCTGTCTGTCTGTCCTTTTTATGTACTTTCAGTGAGTTGAACCCTCTGGAGACAGGATCCAGCCAGCCCTCCAAAAGGTCAATAATAGCCTATATATCTATATCTGAGAGTGCCAAAAGTAAGAAAAAATAAAGAATCCAGTCAACAACATTATGTGATTGTGTATGTGTGTAATTGCACAGTTTAAAACACTATTTATTTTACTTTTTATTCATAAATAAGTGCTCAAAATTTTTTTGCTCTAATCCTGGTTATGGCCCTGGTGGCAACGCATAACAGGATAAATAATGTTTAGTTTTAGTTTAGATTAGTTTATTTGCACATAATGTTAAAAACAGACAGTATAAAATTTACAAGATTAAAAAAAGAAAATTGCCGGAGAGGTTAGAAGCCACTCTAAAAGCTTATCAAAGAAATTCCCCTGTCAAAACATCAATGAAATCACATAATAGAGAAGAAAAAAAATGGGTAAGGAAAGAAGAAATAGAGGAGGAGAGAGGGAAAAATCAAGACAAAGCAAGGTAGCAAATAAAACTATGTGTAGGTTAAATTACTCATCACTGGTTCAAGTAGCTACAGCACCTGTACCTGTACATCTGACACGGATCACACCCTTGAATCCCATGAAATCAATGCTGCGCAGATGAATTGCGTGTATTACAATTATCGTAATAACATCATTGCGTCTGATAAATTGCTCTTCTTTGTCATAACGTTATATATGCTACAATAAAGCTTAAAGCTGACGCCACAATTAAATCATATCAACACCAAATTGATGGTCTGAATAAAATCATCCTGATATTGAGCTGTGTTAGAAATTAACAGCTGCGCAAAAATATACCTAGTCTCCCTCTTTAAAAAACAAAAAGGAAAATCCCTCAAACACCATGAAGTGTAGACATGATAGGCTACTTTCCACATTTCCAGCAGCAAAGCTGTCAATTAGGCCCATTATCTTTAACAGGGATCATTTCCTCCAACAAAACAAAGTGTTGGCACTAATTAATGGTGCTATTAAGTGTCCACAAATGATCAGTTTCTTTCTTATGAAGGGGTGGGATGAAATTTCGACTTCTTTCCACTCCTTTTTGAACAATCTTTTCATTGTCTGTAGTTGTGGCTTTCTTTTCTTTTTTAATGTTCAAAATAAACTTTCAAATCAAAATCAATCAAATTAATTAAACTTCCCGTCATGACTGGGCTGCATTTTTTCCGAACAGCTGATTGGCCAGTGGGTGGTGCTTTTTATAGGATCAGATTCAACCCTGAACTTACCCTGCTCCGGAGCAGGATAGCCATTCAGAGTAAGTTACCATGGTGATCTACCCCGATAAGAACTGAACCGGCTTCGTGAGACCGAAAACCCAGGGTTAACCCTGAAGTTACCTCGCTAAGACATTAATCCTGCTTCGTGATACAGGCCCCAGCTAAAGTTAACTTGTTGTATTTCATCTTCACAAAAGACAGCAGTTGCAAGCTTGTGTTAATTCACTAAGTAATTACATTTGCGAGGCATATTGTATATTGTGAATACTTACTTACACCATTACCCAGAGACTAACAATAATGAAAGGAGCAGTGATCAGTGACCAACACATGCTGCAGTATTAACCAAATTAAAACACCTCTGTAGTGCAGAAAATAACTCTTTGCTCAGTCTTTTAAAATCCTGTGCCTGGCCTGCCCAGTATCTTGGCTTTCACCGGAACTAACGGAGAGAGAGGCTACTCGCAGCTCCTCTGCTGGCATAACCTAAATAACAACACAGTGGCTGCGGCGGAGCACTCCTTCCTCATGTTATTCTTCTACACTACACACAGGAGACTATAAGGTGCTTTCAGATAAGTAATTAATTCATCAATGCAGTCAACTTTTTAAAATAAAAAGGATGCGGACCATATATTATTGAATGGAATGTGAATTGCATACTGTTACAGGGGAAATATTACAGTAGTCTATGCAAACACTGGACCCTACGCAGACGTGTGTATGTCCCATATATATGTATATCCCACACACAACTGTAAATCTAGCTTTAAAGCTCCACAGTGTAGGATTTACGGGGATATGTTAAAACTAAGAATTGTTGTGTTTTGTTACCTTGGAACTACTACACACAGAGTGAGTCCTCATCCACAGAGTCCGTCATGTTATTCTACAGTAGCCAAGAACTGACATATCAGACACTGGCTCTAAATAGGGCCACTTGCATTTAACATTTTTGAGCTGGCCACAGAAGTTTCAGTTGGTTGCTGTTTGCAACCTCACCACTAGATGCCACTAAATCCTCAACACTAGACTGTTAATATCACATAAAACATCTAACCATAAGGTCTTTCATCTAGAGAAAATAAAGAAAAACACAAGGGAATGTATAATATGATATATTTAACCAAACCTAACTCCATTGTCTTACCATAGAGATCAGGGTTACTCCTTAGGTGGTGTTTAATAAAGTTTCTTCCAGGTAATGGCATCACTGACCCCTTAACTCTGTCCAATACCTGCATCACATAAAGGAATGTCAAGCAACAAAAAAAAAAAAAAAACACATTAAAAGAAACTCATATATTCTTTGAGCTAGGTTTATCATGAAAAAAAAAATCACATGTATCCATTGTTCAGTCACACCTGCCGTTGTATAAAAAGTGTATTTGTAGAGAGGGAGTGGCTCATACCTGCACTGTGTCCACATTGAAGAAAGATTGATAATACCCAAAGGTCCAGAAGCCACCAGTTGGTTTCTGTCCTCCTAACAGCTGGAAGCACACACATCTTTCAGCTGTGTTCATTCAAAACATCGAGACTCTCTTAGAAACTGTGTCATGATGAGTCAACACAGATACTTTACACACCTCTGAACTCTCCTCCTGACCCTCCTCATCCTCTGAGAGGTCTAGTTTAACATCCTCCCCTCTTTCTCTTTCTCCTCCTACTCCTCCTGCTGCTGTCGTGCTGGTGTTTGAGGCAGACATACTGAGTGTAGAGGCTCCCGGGTCTGCAGACAACAGCTCTGCTGCTTCCTCAAACTCTTAAGACATGCATTGAGAAACACAGGGAGACAGTAAAGTGGCTGTGTTACTACAAGCCTGGTTGTGTACATATATATACACATTCAGGCCAGTACCTGAAGCCAGTTCAACTCAGTCCGGCTCTCTCACTTCGCACAATTAATATGCATTTTAATGGTCAATATGTATTTAGTGTGGTAAACTAACCCCTATCAAATTTTCCACTTATTTTCTATTGGCTGATTGGACAGAAACATTAACAGAGGGCTTATAACAGGACAGTCTGATTTTCTGAGGGGATCCATTGACAGAAAATCTCATCTGAAATACAAACAATACGCAAAATTATTCCCAAAAAAGGGTCACATAATTTTGCTAATTTTTAGCATTCAAAAATGAGCTCCTTAACAGCCAACTCATCATATAAATATTGGTTATCAGTATTTTTGAAAACATCAACAAAAACCTGGAACAAACGGTACGGTCTCTCTTAAACCCTACTGCTGTTTCCTCAAGGCCCAGTTGTTTAAAATGTAATCTGATCGGATTTCAGCTATCAAATTGATCAAATCTTGGAAATGGGCAGTTCAAAAGAAAAAAGGATTTTGAAATCCCTAGATCATGTAATCCAGTCTTGGTTTTGATCTGAATAAAACCTTCAGTAGGTGTTGTTGAAAACTTTTTATTAGGATTGGGATACCTCTGATGCAAAAAATCTGGATTATCCTGATCCCAGCAGAAGGTTTGATTCAGGGTGGATTTCAGGAACATAATGTAACACAGGTTTGAATTTGGTCAAACATTCATAAAATATAATAATCACCCAAATTAAAAATTAAAGTGGATTAGGCGATTCTGAATAGCAAAAAATGGAATTTCCAAATCTGGATCATTCTGATCTGGATTGAATTTTAGAACAGCTGCCCTGAGAAGATTAACCTGCACTTTCACTTTTGTCTGAACCCAGGTGCCCTGTCCTACAGAAATAAAAAAGTGACACTCAGTGCTGCTCCTTGCTCCACTGGTAACCCAGAAATTGATCTGGTCACCATCTTAAGGGATGTCTCATTTCACCCCTTACTGTTCAAAGAAGCAAGATCACCCTTTGTCAGAAAATGTCTCGAGGTCTTGATCAAGAGTGAGGGTAGAATGGAGCGTGAGATGGATTTGCTATTTGGTGCGGCTTCTGCAGTGATGCGGGCACTGCGCCAGACCATCGTGGTGAAGAGGGAGCTGAGCCGCAAGGCAGAGCTTTCGATTTACTGGTTCACCTATGTTCCAACCCTCATCTATGGTCATGAGCTCTGGGTACTGCCCGAAAGAATGTGATCACAGATAGAAGCTGCTAAAATGAGTTTCTCTGTTGGGGGGGGGGGGGGGGGGCTGGGCTCAGCTTTAGAGATGAGGTAAGAAGCTTGGACATCTGGAGGGAGCTTGGAGGAGAGCCGCTGCTCCTTTGCATCGAAAGGGGTCAGTTTAGGTGGTTCGAGCATCGTGCCTCCCATTGGAGGTGTTTCGGGCATGTCCCAATGTTAGGAGGCCCTAGGGCATACCCAGAACATGCTGGAGGGATTACATATGTCATCTGGCCTGGGAACGTCTTGAGGTCCCCCAGGAGGAGCTTGAAAGTGTTGCTGAGGAGAGGGATGTCTGGGATGCTTTGTTTGTCCTGCTGCCCCTGCAACTCGGCCCGGATAAGCAGATGAAAATGGATGGATGGATGCATGTATCCTGTATAATTTCATGCAAAAAAATAAACTGATGGATTAAGGTTGAATTACACAATCTTTACCTTGGAACTGTAGATCATTAGGACTGGCCATTGCTTCAGTGATCAAACAGCAACCTCATGCAAGACCTAGGAGAAGATAATGGATGGATGGATACAGATGAGCACTGACAGCAGTTTTCACATACTAGGGTTCCCTGCACGCTGGGCAGAGTTTATTGGTCAACTGATAGATTGTAGGCTATGAATTTAGCTATACTTTTATAAAGTCTATGTTACTGAAATGATAAAGTTAGGTCATCTCTTTGCAGCAGCAAAGCTCACATATCAAGTTCTTTGACAATTAAATGTTCAGTAATCTCATAAGTCATCCAGACAAAGAACAAAGTCAATTTACTGTTAAATTAAAAAGAGATCTGGTTAGGATTTTAGCGTGTGCAGGCACCAGCCACCGGCCAAATGCTGGTAAAATATGCAAGTGGCTGCAAATTTGCCTCACTCACCAACCAAAAACATAATAATTGTCTGGTTGGTAGATTTTGGAATCCACTAGCCATGGTGGGAGACTGTTGGGAGAATTAAATTGATAGAGCAGCTAATATTGTTGTTGTAGCACTTTTTTTTTTTTTTAAATTTTATTTAATTTAGAACGGGACAGTGCACATTAATGAACATTATCACTTAAGTCACGTACATTCACTCACATGTTCTCCATCAACACTCAGAGACACAGAGCTGCTCCTCTGTTTAATCTGTCTGTTAATTAGTCTACAGTGTGACATTGGTCTTTATGGTGCAGGAGCTATGCTAAATCAGTCTGCGAATGAAGTTACTGCTGCAGCACAGGTACAATACTGTGGGCCTTTTACTCTGTAACTTTTAACCGCGTCCAGTCAAGCACTGATTTGTGTTTCTGTTATCGGTTTAGGTGCGCGGTGCCACGTCGAGCTGCGCACCTACTCGTTCTCCAAAGTAGGTCCAAAAGCCGGGCCGCCCGCACTCAAGGGGGTAGCGGTCACGTCTCACCGACTGCAGCCGATCCCCCGCCCGACCTGTTATTCCCCCTCAAACTAACCATGTGTTGTGGGACTCTACTCACCTCTGTCTGCAGGAGACCAGTGAGAAAGGCATTTTTAAAAGTCTTTGGGCTCTAGTTTCGCAGACCGGGAGAGGCGGGGGTGCAGCGCACCTGCGCTTCGCCAACTGGGTGTGGCCAGGCCGATTTTGCAAGTTTGGCACACTGTGCGCGCTGGCGCAGCTACTCGTCTGTCCCACCTCCGTCCCTCCTACCTGCGCAAGTCGGAAAGAGGGAGGAGAGAAGGCATGGAGTGGGTTTTACACACATCACACCAATCAAATGAGCCCCTCTCCTCGCCCTTAAATGCGCCACGTGAAGGCGTAATGAGAGTTTACTAAATTCGCCATGGCAGAAGAGAGCAGCAGCATCAGAGGGCCAGACTTCTCCCAGGAGGAAACTGATGTTTTGGTCCGGGAGGTCCAAGCTCGCAGTGTCCGAATATACGGAACTGCGAGCAGACCTCCACGGGAGGTCGTAGCCAGGGAGGAGGTCACCACAACTGTAAATCAATGTTGCGTTTCTCTCGTGCGCGCGCTCTCTCTTTCTCTCTCGCAGTCTCACTCTGTTTCTTTTCTTTTGACTTTTCTAAGATGACAGATGCTGAATATATACTCCCTATCTGATGCTGTGGCTGTTTGTGGTTGGCTGAGAGGGATGTGAACTCATTAGTTTGCAGGCTGGGTTTCCATTACGCATGCCAAACGGTGCCAATCCCCTTTGATCTGACATCAGATGTGACGGGACAGTCGATATAGAGATACATTTATGTGCTGATTGCAGATAGTTGCATTGAATAGTGTTTTTTGGGTATTTATTGCATTGTTAATGTGCCTGATATTCTGGAAACCTGCCTGTGAGGTTTTGGTGACGTGTGCGCACTGTCCGCTGGTCAGCCAAATTTCGGCTTACACCAGCTGCGCTCCCCCTGCGCTGACAGTAGATGTGGTTTCAGCTGGCAAGCATTTAGCGCACCTTCGGCGAAGCCTTTTGGCACGAAACTGTCACTGCGCCAAGCTGGATCTGTCGACACCTCCCCCTGCTGCGCCACTACACCCATCTCAGTGCACCTCGGTCTGCCAAACTACCAAACTGAGCGCGCCTCAGGTTGCGCTGCTCTAAACTAGCTCTGCGCGGGTTCGCCAAACTGCGCTGCGCCGGGAAACTAGAGCCCTCTGTGTGTTCAGCTCTCAGTGCTTTTGTAGCTTCTAACTGAATCTCTGTGGTTTGGAGTTCAGTTTCTCTCCTGCATCCTGTTTGTACTTTACATATCTGCTTTATTTTACTTTTTCATGTTCGCTATCAGCCGTATTAGAAGTTTTGTGAAGTTGCTGCTAGAAAATTCAACATTTCCTTATTTTGCTGCTTCACAATAAGTTTTTACAAAGCAAAATAACGGGGGGGCTTTTATTTTTAAGACTATATAAGAATTAAAATAGGTTTATTACAAAATTAGCGAAACTTAATTAGCAGCTTTTCCTCAATTAAGACAGGTCTTATAGTATGACAGGGAGGAAAGTACTATTTCCAAGGACAAAAAAATTGATGGGTTTAGCCCAAAATGGTTCTAGTGGAATAAATCTCAAGAATGCGCCAATTCAGATGAAATGTCAACATTCACTCCAGCATATCTATTAAATACACGTGTTAAGAACTGCAGTCAAGTGAGCCATAATTTGTGAGCCGTCGTCAAGCCAGCCGCGACACGGATTTTTAATGCGTGCCTATTCGTGGTATTACGGTAGGGATGGTGGAAACAGCCAGACCTGACAGAGACGCCTGTTTTTCAGCAATGCATTCTCCACTGTTTCTCTCTTTGATATACCAAATATTCAGTGCATCTTCTTGCACATTGTATGAATTTCAATTACAAAGTATCAGAAGTTTTTTACTGCACTGTTTTTTAAAAGGAACTCTAAATTAAAAATATTGACAATTTTTTTTCTCCTGTCACTAAATAAAATGTTTATTATGTTATACATTTTATTAATGCATTCCTATTCTGGATGACCCCTACAATGGTCATATCATAATTTTCATGCAATTTTACTGTAGAGTTTATGAGAAATTTAAAAGTTAAGTCTGCTCAAAACAAAACAAAATGTAATCAAAGTTTCCTAATATTAAATATTGATTTAAAGAAACCCTCCATAGGTTACATAAATCCTTCAATGGATTCTTGTTGTAGGTGACCCCCACTACATCCAGATTAATTTTCATACAATTTTGCTGTAGAATTTGTGAGAAATTTAAAGGTAAAATTTGCTAACAAAAAAAACAAAACAAAAAAAAAACATAACCTAAAGTATAATCATAATTTCCTCATATTAAATATAATTAAAACAAAATCCCTAATAGGTTAAATAAAGCTTTCAATGGATTCTTGTTGTAGGTGACCTTCACTACATCCAAAACTATTTTCATGCAGTTTTACTGTAAAGTTTATGAGAAATTTAAGGGTATAATCTGCTAAAAAAAAAAAAAAAAAAAAATACCCTAAAGTATAATCATAATTTCCTGAAAAAAAATAAAAAAACAATAAAGGTAAAGCCTGCTCAAAATACAACAAAATGTAATCAAAGCTTCATCATATTAAATATTAATTTTTTAAAAATCCTTCATAGGTTACATCAATCTTTTAATTGATTCTTGTTGTAGATCACTACCACTACATTCAAGACAATTTTCATGCAATTTTACTGTAGAATATATGAGAAATTTAAAGATAAAGTCTGCTCAAAATGCAACATAATCTGATCAAAGCTTCATCATTTTACATATTAATTTTCCAAAAAATCCTAAATAGGTTACATATATCTTTAAAATGATTCTTGTTTAAGGTTACCCTCACTATGACCATATCAACTTTCATGTAATTTTACTGTAGAGTTTATGAGAAATTTCAAGAGAAAACTCAAGCCCTTCTGTGTGGAGTTTGCATGTTCTCCCTGTGTCAGCGTGGGTTCTCTCCGGGCACTCCGGCTTCCTCCCACAGTCCAAAGACATGCAGATTGGGGACTAGGTTAATTGATAACTCTAAATTGTCCATAGGTGTGAATGTGAGCGTGAATGGTTGTCTGTCTCTATGTGTCAGCCCTGCGATAGACTGGCGACCTGTCCAGGGTGTACCCTGCCTCTCGCCCGATGTAGCTGGGATAGGCTCCAGCCCCCCCGCGACCCTCAAGAGGATGAAGCGGTTAGAAGATGAATGAATGAACTTTCTCAAACACATGACGTGATGCTATTTTTTTTGTGTCCATATGGTTTAGTCAAATTTAAAAGGGTTAAAATTTGAAAATAAATGTATGATTAACTTACAAACTTTAATTTTGAGTGGATCCAGTATGAAATTTCTGCTTTTAATATATTTTGAGAGAATATAATAGAGGATAATGGCAAAAATGTCTAAGTGGTGTAACCATAAAAATTTGCACCAAATAATTAAACTTGCATTAAATTATTACTTTTTTTATATTCAGTAAAGGTAATGGAATACATTTGTTCTAAATATGAAATTTAATTTGGGGAATCATGAAAGTCAAGTAAACTACATGAAGTGTCAAGTGGTGTAACCACCGTTTAAGAGGCCATTTTGTTAATATTGTAAAGAAGGCCATGTAACAGGAAATGGTATTACAGAGAAGGACCCCTGATGATCACAACTGCTGCATGAAAAGGTTAGAATCTCTTAAAATTACTAATAAATTGACGTTTTTAGACTCTGGTCAGGTTTGGTAAGTTTACATGTCAAATGGTATGACCCTAGAAAAACATTAATAATTCATAAAAATCATTAAAATGAATATTTACTTTAAAAAATATGTTTGAAATATTGCCACCAAGGCCATGTGCTTACACAGGTGTCCATGGTAATGCCTGTCAAATTTGATTTTAAAATGAAATGTCAAATGGTGTAACTGGTTACACCATTTGACTCCTATTAAGAGCCTTCTGTTATAGGTAATTATGTCAAATATTGGCAGTTTATGATGGTAATTTGTTAGATATCAGTAGTTTATGATGCTGATTAAAGATGTATTATAAAAAAACCCTACTTTTGATCTTGTACAGTAGCTTTAAAATACCTAAAAATCCAATAATTCATTTAAAGTAGAAGTGTTACTCAAACATTAAAATTTCTGTCTGTAAAATACAATTATTTACATTTCTGCTATTTCATTACAATATATGATACATTTATAGAAAACTAAAGTAATCAAACTAAATAAATAAAATCATTTTTCCCCATTAGATGCCAGTTTCAAACAAGGAAAAAGTGGCTTGTCATAGAGTGCTAATGCAAATGAATGCTAATGAATGCTAATGCTGCAGCAAGGGCCAATTACGTCCTTAAGAGTTGTTGTTGTCAGGTGACTTTTTCCCTTATCAGAATTTAAAATACAAAACATGAAACATGAGTTAAATTTTAAAATTAAATGATTGTTGTTAGCAAAGAATTTACAGTAGAAGAAATTAGTTAATTGTTGTCAGCTGTTCTTTTTTCTGAACTTTCTCTCTCATTAAATTTTTATCAACCATATTCACAATAGTAGACCAGTTCACCCTTATGAGTTGTTATCAGGTGACTTTTTTCTTAACAGAACTTAAGTTACAAAACATGAGTTAAATTTTAAAATGAAACATGATTGTAAAATGTATTTTCAGCAAAGAACTGACAGTAGAAGAAATTAGCTCACTGTTGTCAGATGTTCTTTTTTCTGAACTGAAATAACATGAAAAAAACAAGTTCACTTAACCTTGTTGACTGTCATATTTGATTTTCAGTGTCAATTCCTTCACCAAACAGTGGTGTTTGACTGTAGAAGGAACATGGTCAGGCAGTGTATCATATTTTTATGAAAAATACCAGTTACACCAATTGACACAACCCAGTGTCATTTGGTGTAACTGGTATTTTTTCATAAAAATATGATTATATACAGGAAAATAAATGTGGAGTAAAATGTGGAATAAATGTAATCCACCTCTGTAGTGTAACACTGTGTTTTTTAACAAATTTTACATAATTTGTCACACGTTATTTAGAAAAAAGGGGTGTTTCTAGGAAATGTCCTGCTCAGTATTGCCAAAATGCATTAAAATTTAAATATAGAAATACTCCAAAAATATCTTATTTCAATTTAATGCTTTTCAAATAAAGATATTTTTTATAAGTACACTTAAATCTACTGTAGGTGGATAAAATATTTAATATTTATCATTCTTTCGTGGTTACACCATTTGACATTTTCAGGAGCATTCAGTCTTACTTTTCATAAAAAATGGTGCAAATGTCATTTCAAATGACATAAAACCAAGAAAAATACAGAATGCACATTTTAACAAATCTGATGCATGCTTTGAAAACTATTTTTGAAGATATTTCTGAATTGCTCATCTTGCCAACCCTTATTTGTCACTGACCCATAAATTTCCTTTTCGGCTTGCTGTGCACTGTTTATATACCTAATTTTCTGTGAAAGTAAAGTTCCATTTTTGAGAGCATATAACCTGTCATGTTCATAATCTAAATCTGAATGAAATCCAATGTTATGCTAGCATGTCTTCCCTGTCCTCAATTAAGTAATGTTGAGGGTTTTTTTTTTAGCAATCTTTCTGTAGAATACTTTTAATAACACTGTCAAAAACAAAGACAATAACATCAAAGTCTTTCAGCCTATGTGAACTTCATATTTTATATTGTACTGCTTTAGGTTTTTAAGTTTTCTGTCGCATTTGTTCTCTTGTGCTTCCTTTTACATAGTTTTGTAGATTTCTTTCTTTTTTCCAGACACAACCTACTTTTGTCTGCAAGAGTACAGCACTTCAGTTGTTGTATTGTACCCACTAACATCAGATAGTCAGATGGTCGACAGATCAATAGTTGTAATTTTTTTACTAAAAGTAATGCACATGCATAAATTTAAAAATTTCCAGGGTGTTTCAAGGGTGTTGAGCAGTCTGATGTTAGAGGGTATAATACAATGACTGAAATGCTGTCCTCCTGTAGACAAAAGTAGGTTGTGTTTGGAAAAAAGAAAGAAATCCACAAAACTATAATGTAAAAGGAGGTGTAAGAGAACACTTGTTTTTGCTCTGAAAAGTTGAACCTTTAATTTATATACAGTGCATTCAGAAAGTATTCAGACCCCCTTCAATTTTGTCACTTCTGTTACGTTGCAGCCTGATGCTACAATCATTTAAATTCTTTTTTTTTTCCACTTTAATCTACACTCAGTGCCCCATAATGACAAAGTGAAAACAGAATATTAGAATTTTTTGCAAATTTATTAAGAAGGACAAACTGAAATATCACATTTGCATAAGTATTCAGACCCTTTGCAGCAACACTTGAAATTCCGCTCAGGTGCCTCTCATTCCCCTTGACCATTGCCAAGATGTTTCTACACCTTGACTGGACTCCACCTGTGGCAAATCAAATTGATTGGACATGATTTGGAAGGCACACACCTCTCTATAAAAAGGCCTCACAGGTGACAATGCATATCAGAGCAAAAACCAAGCCATGAGGACAAAAGAACTGCCTGCAGAGCTCAGAGACAGAATTGTTGCAAGGCACAAATCTGGGGAAGGCTACAAAAAAATTCTGCTGCACTGAACGTTTCCAAGAGCACACTGGTCGTGCTGACGTATTGCGGTAAGCGAGTTGTGTCATTTCCGGTGTTTCTGTGACAGCGTCTCTGTACTGCTCTGGTGGATTCTACTAGCCTGCTTTCTCACTTCAGTTGCTTTAACGTTGCTTTAACGTCTACTTCAAGTCTTAACCCACACTGGTTCTGTTTAAGCACTTAACGTTATAGCTCTCCTCCTTTCTACGACTTTCTCGCTAATCTCTTAGCTGTTGTAGCCGGTGCGGAGCCACATAGCATAGCCTTAGCCTCTGCTAACTGTCCTCCGGTAACTCCCGTTCAGCCGGGAGGTTGGGTTACAGTTCGCCAGAAGCACAGTTCCAAGCCGAAGCCCACGGCTCACCACCAGCCTGTTCACGTTTCCAACCGCTTTTCCCCACTCAGCGACACACCCGCTGAGGATAAAACTCTGGTTATTGGCAGCTCTATTCTGAGGAACGTGAAGTTAGCAACACCAGCGACCATAGTCAAATGTATCCCTGGGGCCAGAGCGGGCGACACTGAATCAAATTTAAAACTGCTGGCTAAAGCTAAACGTAGATTCAGTAAGATTGTTATTCACGTCGGCGGCAATGACACCCGGTTACGCCAATCGGAGGTCACTAAAATTAATATTGCCTCGGTGTGTGAATATGCAAAAACGATGTCGGACTCCGTAGTTTTCTCTGGACCCCTCCCAAATCTGACCAGTGATGACATGTTTAGCCGCATGTCATCATTTAATCGCTGGCTGTCCAGGTGGTGTCCAGCAAACGATGTGGGTTTCGTTAATAATTGGCAACCTTTCTGGGGAAAACCTGGTCTCATGAGGAGAGACGGCATTCATCCCACTTTGGATGGAGCTGCTCTCATTTCTAGGAACCTGGCAAACTTTATTAGTAATTTAAATCCCTGACAACCCAGAGTTGAGACCAGGACTCGGAGACGCAGTCCTACACGCTTCTCTGAGCTTCTAGTTCAGTTACCCAGCCATAGTTTTCATAGTTTTATACAAATGGTGTCTGTCCCCCGACCACCTAAATCATTTAAATCTAAAATTAAACAAAGAGGAGTTGTGCATAACAACCTCATAAAAATTAAAACCTCTTCTGTGACAGAAAGACAAAACAGGAGAATTATATGTTAAATATCAGGTATCTATCGTCTAAAGCAGTGTTAGTAAACGAATTAATATCAGATAATCATATTGATTTACTCAGTCTCACTGAAACCTGGTTGTGTCAAGATGAATATGTCAGTCTAAATGAATCCACTCCTCCCAGTCATAGTAATACCCACATTCCTCGAGGCAGCGGCCGAGGAGGGGGAGTTGCAGCCATTTTTAACTCTAGTCTGTTAATCAGCCCTAAACCTAAGCTAGATTATTATTATAATTCATTTGAAAGCCTTGTTCTTAGTCTTTTACATCCGACCTGGAAAACCTCGCAGCCACTTTTATTTGTTATAGTGTACCGTGCTCCTGGCCCGTATTCTGTATTTGTATCTGAATTCTCAGAGTTTTTATCCAGTTTAGTTCTTAAATCAGATAAAGTTATTAGTGTAGGTGATTTTAACATTCATGTCGACGTTGATAATGACTCCCTGGCTACCGCGTTTATCTCATTATTAGACTCCATTGGCTTCAGTCAGGGTGTACATGAACCCACTCACTGTTTTAACCATACCCTCGATCTAGTTCTGATGTATGGAATTGAAATTGATAACCTAAAAGTCTTTCCACAGAATCCCTCGCTATCGGATCATTATCTGATTACTTTTGATTTCTTGTGACTCGATCACACGCCACTCAGCAACAGTTACTATACTAGATGTTTATCAGATAGTGCTGTCACAAAATTTAAGGAAAAGATTACTCCGTCATTAAATTCAATACCAAGTCCCTCAGTAACAGAGGTTTCCCGTACCGACTTTGATCATTTTGTCGATAGCGCCGTAGGCTCGCTGCAAACAACACTTGACTCTGTAGCTCCTCTTAAAAAGAAGTTAAAAAAGCAAAGAAAATTCGCTCCTTGGTATAACTCTCAAACCCGTAAGTTAAAACAAATATCACGAAAGTTTGAAAGGAATTGCCGATTAACCAAACTGGAAGAATCTCATTTAATCTGGACAGACAGTCTCAAAAGTTATAAGAGGGGCCTCCGCAATGCCAGAGCAAACTATTACTCAGCTTTAATAGAAGACAATAAGAACAACCCCAGGTTTCTTTTCAGCACTGTAGCCAGGCTGACTGAGAGTCAAAGCTCTATTGAGCCTTGTATTCCTTTAGCCCTTAGTAGTAATGATTTTATGAGCTTTTTTAATGACAAAATTCTAACTATTAGAGGCAAAATTCATGACCTCCTGTCCTCAGATAGTACCTATCTAACCTCAAACACAGCTGTAAAACCTAATATATATTTAGATTGCTTCTCCCCAATTTCTCTTCAAGAATTGACTGTAGTGATTTCTTCATCCAAATCATCAACGTGTCTCTTAGACCCCATCCCAACTAGGTTACTTAAGGAGGTCTTTCCTTTAGTTAACACTCATGTATTAGATATGATCAATATATCCTTATTAACAGGCTATGTACCACAGTCTTTTAAGGTAGCTGTAATTAAACCTCTACTAAAAAAGCCCACCCTGGATCCAGAGGTGTTAGCCAACTATAGACCAATATCTAATCTTCCCTTTATGTCAAAGATCCTTGAGAAAGTAGTCATGAACCAGCTGTGTGATTTTCTCCATGATAATAATTTATTTGAGGAATTTCAGTCAGGATTTAGAGTGCATCATAGCACTGAGACAGCACTAGTTAAAATTACAAATGACCTTCTGATTGCTTCAGACAAAGGACTTGTCTCTGTACTTGTTTTATTAGATCTTAGTGCGGCGTTTGACACAATTGACCATCAAATTCTACTGCAGAGACTGGATCACTTAATTGGCCTAAAAGGTTCTGCACTAAGCTGGTTTAAATCTTATTTATCTGATCGTTTTCAGTTTGTTCACGTTCATAATGAATCGTCCTTACGTACTAAAGTTTGTTTTGGAGTTCCATGAGTTCTGTGCTCGGACCAATCCTATTTACTCTATATATGCTTCCTTTAGGTAACATCATTAGAAATCACTCTATAAATTTCCATTGTTATGGATGATACTCAGTTGTATTTGTCGATGAAGCCAGGAAGAAACTAATCATTAACTAAACTCCATAATTGCCTTAAGGACATAAAAACTTGGATGAGCACCAATTTCCTGATGTTAAATTCAGACAAAACTGAAGTTATTGTTCTTGGCCCCAAACAACTCAGAGACTCTTTATCTGATGACATAGTTTCTCTTGATGGCATTGCTCTGGCCTCTAGCACTACCGTAAGAAACCTCGGAGTAATATTTGATCAAGATTTGTCTTTTAATTCTCATTTAAAACAAACCTCATGGACTGCATTTTTCATCTGCGTAATATTGTGAAAATTAGGCCTATCCTGACCCGAAAAGATGCAGAAAAATTGGTCCACGCTTTTGTTACCTCTAGGCTGGATTACTGTAACTCTCTATTATCAGGTAGCTCTAGTAAGTCCTTAAAAACTCTCCAGCTAATTCAGAATGCAGCAGCACGTGTACTAACAGGAACTAATAAACGCGATCATATCTCTCCTGTTTTAGCTTCTCTGCACTGGCTCCCTGTAAAATCCAGAATTGAATTTAAAATCCTACTGTTAACTTATAAAGTTCTAAATGGTCAAGCTCCGTCATATCTTAGAGAGCTCATAGTGCCTTATTATCCCACCAGAACACTGCGCTCTGACAACGCAGGGTTACTCGTGGTCCCTAAAGTCTCCAAAAGTAGATCAGGAGCCAGAGCCTTTAGCTATCAGGCTCCTCTCCTGTGGAATCATCTTCCTGTTACGGTCCGGGAGGCAGACACTGTCTCCACATTTAAGACTAGACTTAAGACTTTCCTCTTTGATAAAGCTTATAGTTAGGCTATAAGGCTGACTTAGGCCTAGTCTGCCAGAGGACCCCCTACAATACACCGGGCACCTTCTCTTCTTCTCTCTCTCTCTCTCTCTCTCTCTCTCTCTCTCTCTCTCTCTCTGTCTCTGTCTCTCTGTCTCATTGTGTCATACGGATTTGTGATATTGGGCTGTATAAATAAAATTGATTGATTGACTGGTCTCCATAATTCTTAAATGGACTAAGTTTGACACAACCAGGACTCTACCAAGAGCTGCTCATCTGGCGAAACTGAGTAATCGGGGGAGAAGGGCTTTAGTAAGAGAGGTGACCAAGAACCCGATGGTCACTCTGACTGAGCTCCAGAGATCTGTGTGAAGATGGGACAAAGTTCCAGAAGGACAACCATCACTGCAGCCCTCCATCAATCTGGGCAGAGTGGCTAGACAGAAGCCTCTCCTCAGTGCAAAACACATGAAAACCCGCTTGGAGTTTGCAAAGGAGCACCTGAAGGACTCTCAGACTGTGAGAAACAAGATTCTCTGGTCTGATGAAACCAAAATAAAACAGTTTGGCCTCAATTCTAAGCCTTATGTCTGGAGGAAACAAGGCACAGCTCATCACCTGCTCACCATCCCAAAAGTATTGCAGTATTGCGCATGCGCAGCTTCCGGGTGCATTTGATTTGCAACACAAGATAACAAGAGTAAACTGACAAGAAGTGCATAATCGTTTTATTGGGCTGTGCGATATGACGATATATATGTCGTGTGACGAGAGAAAAATGTCTATTGTTTCATATTTTTCTCTATCATTTATATTGTTGTGACGCAAATTACACTTTTTACGGCAATATTTTTTGTCATTTGGAGTTTCTCCATTATTATTATATTTTCAATTTGTCATTATGGGGTTCTGAGTGTAGATTAATGTGAAAAAAAAAAGAATTTAAATGATTGTAGCATAACAAAAGTGAAAAAAGTGAAGAGGGTCTGAATACTTTCTAAATGCACTGTAGACAGTGCACAGCAAACTTTCTTTTTAAATTTCTCTTTAAATTTTTCATAAACTCTACAGTAAAACTGAATGAAAATTGGTCTGGTCAAAGTGGGGGTCACCTACAACAAGAATGCATTAAAAGATTTATGTAACCTATTAAGGATCTTTTTTTTTAAATTAATATTATATATAAAAACAACAATAATAATAATAATAATATATTAATATATTTGGGGCGGCAGTAGCTCAGTCCATAGGGACTTGGGTCGGGAACCGGAGGGTCGCTTGTTCAAGTCCCCATCTGGACCAAAATATGGAGCGTGGACTGGTAGCTGGAGAGGTGCCAGTTCGCCTCCTGGGCACTGCCGAGGTGCCTCTGAGCAAGGCACCGAACCCCCCAACCGCTCGGAGCGCCTGTCATGGGCAGCCCACTCTGACATCTCTCCACTTAGTGCATGTATAGGTCCAGTTTGTGCACGTGTGTGTTCGGACCTGTGTGTAATTGACAAACATAGTGTAAAATTGAAAAATTGAATTTCCCCTCGGGGATTAATAAAGTATATAAAATTGAATTAAAAAATTAAAAAAAAAAAAAATTTGAATATGAGGATGTGAAGGGGGGCGTGGTTACCAGTCGGCTGCAAGAGAGAGAGAGAGAGAGAGGTGGGGGGGATGGCTCAGGAGAGTAGTGGCAGGTGAGTTGATGGGGACAGCTGCTGCTGATTAATCTGACTGCTCTTTCTCCCCTTTTTTATGCAGTATTGTGCTGATCCTGGAGAGAGACATCTGCTCTCTACAGAGAGGGAATTTCTGCCTGTGTGTGTTTCAGTTAGAGGCCGTTTACACGTACACGGTGATTTTGATAAACGGAGACATCTTCCTTCGTTTGTGCCCTTCGTTTACACGCAAACGTAGATTTCTCCTCTGAAAACGAGTCTTTCTAAAAACTCCGGCCAGAGTGGAGATTTTGGAAAACTCCGGTTGCGCGTTTGCATATAAACTGAGATAAACGGAGTTATAGGCAGCCGACGTCACAGTATGCGCCGTAACTTGCGCCTGTGTCAAAAGTGCGGCCTATGTTGCTATGGTGACAATGGATACATGGAAGGCTTGCGCCTCTCGTTACACTGCCACCTACAGGTTTGGCATGCTCTTGTGTATATATACACGGGTAAGTGTAAACCAAGATCTTTTTGAAAACGGAGACGGTGAAATGTCCGTTTATGAAAATAGCCGGCAACGTGTAAACGGCCTCTCAGTGTATGGAAGAACACGTACTGCAGGAGCCGGGCAGCTGCGAGCACACGTGTTTATTATTTGTTGTAGGCTAATGATTATTGTTTGGAGCAGACAATGGGTATAAAAGTCTGTAAACCTGACGGAGGATCTGTGAGTTTGTGCTGGGGAAAACTCACGAATGTAGCAAGACAGCTACAGAGGAAATTATTAAATATTCAGTTGCAATTTGAGCAGACTTTACCTTTTAAATTTCTCATAAAATTGCATGAAAATTAATCTGGATGTAGTGGGGGTCACCTACAACAACAACAATCCATTTAAAGATTTATGTAACCTATTAGGGATTTATTTTAAAAAATATATTTAATATGAGGACATTAGGATTTTTTTTTTAATTAATATTTAATATTAGGAAGCTTTGATTACATTTTTGTTTTATTTTGAGCAGATTTTACCTTTTAAATTTCTCATAAACTCCATAGTAAAATTGCATGAAAATTATGATATGACCATTGTAGGGGTCACCCAGAATAGGAGTGGATTAATAAAACGAATAATATAATAAGCATTTTATTTAGTGACAGGAAAAAAAGTTTGTCGATATTTTTAATTTAGAGCTCTACAGTACAGCAGAAAAACTTCTGACACTTTGTAATTGAAATTCATATAATGTGCAAGACAATGCACTGTATATCTGGTATATCAAAGGGACAAACAAGGGAGAATGCGTTGCTGCTCATGGTATTACGGTAGGGATGGTGGAAACAGCCAGGCGTCTCATGATGTTTCCACCATCCCTACCGTAATACCATGAATAGACACGCATTAAAAATCCGTGTCGCGGCTGGCTTGACGACGGCTGACAAATGACGGCTCAATGGACCGCAGTTGTTCAGAGCAGATTTTGTGCCATTTTTTGGATAGGAGAGGAATTAATGGGGTGAGGACATCTTACCATCTTACCCTACAGTTCTGCTCTAACGTTGATACTCTGCCTCTGCGTCTTGATCAGAAAAAAATAAAAACCAACCTGTTCTTGTACAGCAGGATGTCCCT